>NW_023618539.1:0-120000 GCF_015220745.1 Sebastes umbrosus | reverse complement strand
TGTTTGATCTCCATGCAGGGTTTACCAGGCGCTTATGGACAGAAAGGAGTCAGTGGTGCAGCGGTATGATCCCATCTTTACTGAGTACCACTGTTAAGATCCTTCCACTACTACACTAGTACTGATATATGGATGTATATATATATATACATACGTATATATATATATATAAATAAAGTGTTTTTCTCACCAGGGTAACACAGGTGATCCAGGTGTTGTAGGACTGATGGGGTCTCCAGGGAAACAAGTAAGTTTAAAGCAGTTTGAAAGGTGTTCTATAAAGATGATTTCATTGTAAACTAAGAGCCTCAGAGTGAGTCTGTAAAAGCATTAAACTACCTGACGGACATCAGTTCGGTATCTGGAGTTTAACTGGTTTACATTCCTCAACTCATAACATAATAGAACTAAAAGAGAAAAGCCGATGATGTGTTGTTCTGCAGCTCTGATAGTGATTTAAATGGATGTTGTGTTTGTTTGCAGGGCGAGCGTGGCGAGCAGGGCGAGGTGGGACCGGTCGGACCCAGAGGAGGACCGGTGAGTCAGCTGCATCCATATTTACCTTAAAGCCGCGAGACACAGAGGACGCTCGTTGGAGAGGACAATCCAACACCGGCGATCGCCGCGCAATGCATGCTGGTTAGATTTGTGTCTGACTCGCTCTGACGTCGTGCACGCGTGGGCAACGATGACCTCACGGAGACCGAGGCGGCCGAAGGTTATTCATATAACACTTATCAGAACGAGTGCTCATCATGTGCTTTACAAGGCGGACATTCAAATAATAAAGGATAGAATCCAACGGCAGATACGCGCACATTTCCATCACGCATTTACAAACTCATATAATAAATCTGAACTACAATGCTTCCTTTATTATGTCCTTTAACAGAGGAAACACTGGAGCATCCTTTACCAAAGGAAAGGAGCTTCAATGCTTCCTTTATTAACCTCCTTAAAACTGGTTGAGAAGAGCCGTTACGACGCCACGAGGCAGATGTGAACATCCACAGTGTTTCTAACCCACACTGACTTCCTGCTCGGAGTCCAGCAGCCCGACCACCTCTCACAGATGCACAGACACAGACTGATAATGCAGAATACTCCTGGCAGTTAGTTATCGTTCTTATATGTCAGAAGGTTGCATGTTGTTGCCGTAGTAACCAGCTCAAAGTCTGATTGGAGGAGGTGAATAAAGCATTTCTCTGAAGGGCTGAGTGAGATTCCATCACATGATTTATCCAGAAACTAGTATCTACCGGATCAATGAGAGAAGTGTTGTCATAAAGTCATAAAGTCTAAAACACGTACAGTCAGTTCAGTGTTCTCATCGTGCAGTTTGTTGTGCATGCACTTCTGCATCATCTAATATGATAAAATGCAAACAAATAACTCTAATTCTGACGCCTCCAACTGTCACAGAAGGAAATTCATTTTGCAGAAGCTGGCGACAGAAAACACAGTGACATCAAAACTATCAGATAAAACCGTAAACAGACCCGAACAGTTCCTCTTAATGATGCCTAACCTCTCCTCTACATCCAGTTATTACATACACCAGTCAAACTGTTCACTAACGAGTCAAACTGTTCACTAACTAGTCAAACTGATCACTAACTAGTCAAACTGTTCACTAACTAGTCAAACTGTTCACTAACTAGTCAAACTGATCACTAACTAGTCAAACTGTTCACTAACTAGTCAAACTGTTCACTAACTAGTCAAACTGTTCACTAACTAGTCAAACTATTCACTAACTACTCAAACTGTTCACTAACTAGTCAAACTTATCACTAACTAGTCAAACTGTTCACCAACTAGTCAAACTGTTCACCAACTAGTCAAACGTATCACGCTGCCGGTCGCCAGGAGACAAAAGAAAGAGAACATTAAACATTCACAGAGTTCAGGCTGGGCAGCGTATAGCTGAACTAAATACGTCTTTCCATCATTCAGGCCTTTATTTGTGTTTTCTCTCCAGATTGAACCGTTTCTTTTGTCTCTTTCAGGGAGGACGAGGAGAGAGAGGACCTGACGGGCCTCGAGGATCACCAGGAGCCAGGGTAAGACCTGACAGAGAGAGTCTGTCTAATATCAGGGATAAAACCTCCCCCTACACCATGAACCATCGACATATATACATACAGTATATACATACATACATAGACATACAGTATATACATACATAGACATACAGTATATACATACATAGACATATATACTTACAAGGTCGGTGGTTTGATCCCCGGCTGCTCCTGATCACATGTCGATGTGTCCTTGAGCAAGACACTTAACCCCAAATTGCTCCTGAAGGCATAGCCATCGGTGTATGAATGAGTATTTAGATTAGATCCTGATGGGCAAAGTTGGCACCTTAGTAGCCTCTGTCATCAGTGTATGAATGGGTGTGTGAATGGGTGAATGCTGACATGTAGTGTAAAGCGCTTTGAGTGGTCGGAAGACTAGAAAAGCGCTATATAAGTCCAAGTCCATTTACCATTTACATAGACATACAGTATATACATACATAGACATACAGTATATACATACATAGACATAGATACATACATAGACATACAGTATATACATACATAGACATACAGTATATACATACTGTAGATGATACGTCAACGTGGGCGCCATATTGGACCAATTGTCCAAGATCCCGGACGAGCCCCCAATTGTTACGTTCCCCCGTTTAGGGTCCAGGGGATGGAGGGAGCAACAAGAAATGTTTACCCAGGAAGTGTTGTGTTTTAGTTTGCAAAACATGGACCCAAAAGCAGCACACGAACAAGAGTTTTAAAGGTAGAACAAAAGAATATTTATTCCAAAAAAAAGGTTCCAAAATTAATCCATGAGCAGAGTGCAGGAGTGAGCAGGCAGGTGGGGAGCAGCCACAGCTGGGAGGTGACAGACCTGAGCACAGAGCAAGAAAAAACACGAGGTAAGTCCAAACAATTCCAAAAACGAGAGCAACATCAAAACAAGAGCAAAAAATACTAGGGAGCCTGATTAGGTATATACCACTGTGGGTGACGGAACGATCTGGCGACGAGTAGCAGGAAAACCGGGGTATATATACTGCAGGTGATGATGATTGGTGGCAGCTGCTCCAGCCGAGCCCGCCCAGAGGAGGAGGAGGAGGAGGAAGGCCACACCTCCCGACACACTGACAAACAAGACAAACCAGGGGAAAACACACAAGAGACAAAAGGACAGGGAAACATAGGAAACAAAAGGAACTCCTAGACTAACGGTAGTGAACATGACAGTACCCCCCCCTTAAAGAGAGCCTCTAGGCGATCTACCAGGTTTCCCAGGATAAGCCTGGTGAAACTCTCTAACCATCCCAGCATCAAGGATGCGGGAACGAGGAACCCAAGAGCGCTCCTCTGGGCCGTATCCCTCCCAGTCCACCAGATACTGAAAACCCCGGCCTCGGCGTCTAACATCCATCAGTCGCCTGACCGTATAAGCCGGCTGATTATCAATGATCCGGGCGGGAGGAGGGGGATCGGTCGGAGGGACCAGAGGACTGGTGAGGACCGGTTTCAGCTGGGAAACATGGAAAGCAGGATGAATCCTTAGGGATTTTGGCAGGATGAGTCTGACAGTGGAAGGGTTGATAATTCTCTCAATCTCAAATGGTCCAATGAAACGGGGAGCCAGTTTTCTGGAGTCAGTCTTTAAAGGAATGTCTCTGGAGGACAACCAAACTCTCTGACCTGGGATGTAGACAGGAGCCGGAGTCCTGTGACGATCTGCGATCCTCTTGTTTCTCTCAGCCGTACGAAGTAACGCAGCCATAGTGTCCTTCCAGACCTTGCGGCAGCGTCGAAGGTGATGCTGCACAGATGGCACAGCCAACTCCTCCTCTTGTGCTGGAAACAGTGGAGGCTGGTACCCTAATGAGGCTTCAAAAGGAGAAACACCAGTGGCAGCAGAAGAGAGAGAATTATGTGCATATTCAATCCAACATAACTGTGAACTCCAAAAAGATGGATTAATAGCAGCGACACAACGTATGGCAGATTCCAAATCCTGATTAGCCCTCTCAGACTGTCCATTCGTCTGAGGGTGGAAACCAGAAGACAGATTGACAGTGGCTCCGAGGGCTTGACAAAAAGACTTCCAGACCTGAGAGATGAACTGAGGACCACGGTCTGAGACGATGTCCACAGGAATACCATGCAGACGAAAAACATGGTTAGTCAAGAGATCAGCTGTCTCATGTGCTGAAGGAAGCTTGGGAAGACCAATGAAATGAACGGCCTTGGAGAACCGATCAACAATGGTAAGTATCACTGTCTTACCATTAGAAGGAGGAAGACCAGTGACAAAGTCCAAGGCGATGTGGGATCAAGGGCGACCAGGTATGGGTAATGGGCGGAGCAACCCCACAGGCGGCCGATGAGATGTCTTTCCCCGGGCACAGACTGTGCAGGCGAGGACGTACTCCTTGACGTCCCTCTCCATTGTGGCCCACCAGAAGTGTCGTCTGAGGAGTGACAAAGTCCTACTCATCCCTGGATGGCAAGCGAACCGGGAAACGTGTCCCCACTGCAGGACCTGGGAGCGAACTGACACAGGAACAAACATTCGATTAGCAGGGCCAGTACCTGGATCCGGTTCTTCACGTTGAGCCTCCCGAACCGCTGACTCAACCTCCCAGGTTAACATCCCCACCACCAAGGCTGCCGGCAGAATGGTGTCTGAAACACTTGGTGACTCCTCTGATGAAAACTGCCGGGATAACGCGTCAGGCTTGATGTTCTTGGAACCAGGACGGTAAGTAATGGTGAAGTCGAATCGACCAAAGAATAAAGCCCACCGAGCCTGGCGGGAATTCAGTCGTTTGGCTGACTGGATGTAAGCAAGATTCTTGTGATCAGTCCATACAATAAACGGGATCTCCGAACCCTCCAACCAGTGTCTCCATTCCTCCAGGGCCAACTTCACTGCTAACAGCTCACGATTTCCCACGTCGTAGTTGCTCTCAGCTGGAGACAGGCGTCGAGAGAAGAAAGCACAGGGATGTAACTTCTTATCTGGTCTGGAGCGTTGGGAGAGAACAGCCCCCACACCAATGTCCGAGGCATCAACCTCCACAACAAACTGAAGAGAAGAGTCAGGTTGCACCAGGATGGGTGCGGACGTAAAGCGGTCCTTTAATAAGGCAAACGCCTGGTCCGCCTCAGGAGTCCAGTGAAAAGGAACAGCGAGGGATGTGAGCTTGGTCAGAGGTGCAGCAATTCTGCTGTAATCTCGGATGAACCGGCGGTAGAAGTTAGCGAATCCAAGAAAACGTTGTAAGAGCTTTCTGGAGGTGGGTTCGGGCCACTCTGCCACCGCCTTGATCTTGTCCGGATCCGTCTTCACCTGCCCACTCTCAATGATGTAACCGAGGAATCCAACCGAGCTGACATGAAACTCGCACTTCTCCGCTTTCACAAACAGCTTGTTCTCCAGTAGTCTCTGGAGCACTTGGTGCACATGAAGCTGATGTTCTGCGAGGTCAGAGGAAAAAATCAAAATGTCATCCAGGTAGACAAACACAAACCGGTCCAAAAAATCTCTCAAAACATCATTAACCAGTGCTTGAAACACTGCAGGAGCGTTAGTCAGTCCAAAAGGCATCACTAAGTACTCAAAGTGACCCAGTGGTGTGTTGAATGCTGTCTTCCATTCATCTCCTTCCCGAATCCGTACCAGATGGTACGCGTTTCGCAGATCCAGCTTGCTGAAGACAGTGGCTCCCTGTAGTGGTTCAAAAGCAGAGCTGATTAATGGCAGAGGGTACTTGTTCTTCACCGTGATATTGTTTAACCCTCGAAAATCAATACACGGGCGGAGAGTCTTGTCTTTCTTGCTAACAAAAAAGAATCCTGCCCCTAGAGGTGAAGAGGAAGGTCTGATGAGGCCTGCAGCCAGAGAGTCATTAATGTAGGTCTCCATAGCACCTCTCTCAGGACGTGACAGATTGTACAGGCGACTCGAAGGCAGAGTGGTACCAGGTAGCAGCTCAATAGCACAATCATACGGACGATGAGGTGGCAAGGATAACGCTCTCTCCTTACTGAAAACCTCCCCGACATCATGATATTCAGGGGGCACAGTAGACAAGTCAGGAGGAACACAGGGCGGAGGAGCAACACTAATATCTACTGGTGGTAATGCAGACTGCAGGCACGAGGAATGACAAAAACTACTCCAGCCCATAATCTTACTAGTCGACCAGTCGATCTGGGGGTTGTGTAGCTTTAACCACGGGTGTCCGAGAACAAGAGGAGTCTTAGGGGCAGAGAAAACAAAAAACTGTATTAGCTCACGGTGGTTTCCAGACAGAATTAGAGACAGAGGTTCAGTGCGGTGAGTTACTAATGCTAAGGACTTGCCGTCTAAAGCACAGACTCTGACAGGAGTCTCAAGGGGTTCAATGCTGATGCCAGCCTGAGAGACTAACTCAGTATCTAAAAAACTCTGCTCTGCACCGGAGTCAATCAACGCTAACAGGGGCAAGGACATTTTACTCATACACAGTTTAGCAGGTATTTGAGTTCGAGGTCTAGTGTTGGTGGGGGCATCAGTCTTACTCACCAGTATCCCCACAGCTACTGGTGAGCCCGCTCTTTTGGGCGGAGAGGACATGCAGCAAGGAAATGTCCGACTTGACCACAGTAGATACACTCACCCGCTCGGATCCATCTCTGACGTTCAGCGGGAGTGAGCTTAGCCCGGCCCACCTGCATTGGTTCATCAGAGTAAGCAGAGGAGCTGGGACCGGCGCCGTGAGTCTCTGACGGACCGGAGGCAACTCTCGCGAGAGTAGGAGTAGCAACAAAGGAGTTCACGGGAGTGTGGGATTTGTAGTTCTTCTCCCGGCGTCTCTCCCGCATACGGTTGTCCAGTCTTATAGACAGATCAATCAGAGCATCAAGGGAGTTAGTTTCATCACGGACAGCAAGTTCATCCTTTAACTGCTCACACAAACCGTGTAGAAAAACTCCTTTTAATGCCTCGTCATTCCATCCAGCTTCTGCAGCCAGAATCCGGAACTCCACAGAATAATCCGCCACACTTCCTTGACTCTGTCGTAGGTTAAGCAAACGTTTAGCAGCGTCTCCAATACATACAGGGTGATCAAAAACTTTCTTCATTTCACTCATGAAACAATCATAGGACAAAGAATTTATCCCTCCTCTTCCCAACATTGCTTCAGCCCAGTCCAGTGCTCTCCCTCTTAACAGTCCCGTAACATACGCTACCTTGGCCTGGTCTGTCGTGAAGGTGACTGGTTGTCGGGAAAAAAAACAGAGAACATTGGAGCTGGAATCCTTTGCATCTCCCCAAATCACCGGCATATGGTTCAGGTGGGGGAACAGGTGATTCTCTGAGTGGCTGAGGTGGAGGAGGAGGAGGCAGAGCGGGGGATGGGGCTAATTGGCCTGAAATTGTCTCCAAACATTTTCTCATCTGAGACATTTGATTACCCAAGGCTTGTTGGGTTTCCAATAAACCCTGAAGTAATTGGTGATGTTGTCCTAACAAAATATCATGGCTGGAAACAGCCTTCTGAAAAACATTTGTGTCTGCTGAGTCCATAGTTAAGGCCAGATCGTTCTGTTGTGTTTTAGTTTGCAAAACGTGGACCCAAAAGCAGCACACGAACGAGAGTTTTAAAGGTGGAACAAAAGAATATTTATTCCAAAAAAAAGGTTCCAAAATTAATCCATGAGCAGAGTGCAGGAGTGAGCAGGCAGGTGCGGAGCAGCCACAGCTGGGAGGTGACAGACCTGAGCACAGAGCAAGAAAAAACACGAGGTAAGTCCAAACAATTCCAAAAACGAGAGCAACATCAAAACAAGAGCAAAAAATACTAGGGAGCCTGATTAGGTATATACCACTGTGGGTGATGGAACGATCTTGGCGACGAGTAGCAGGAAAACCGGGGTATATATACTGCAGGTGATGATGATTGGTGGCAGCTGCTCCAGCCAAGCCCGCCCAGAGGAGGAGGAGGAGGAGGAGGAGGCCACACCTCCCGACACACTGACAAACAAGACAAACCAGGGGAAAACACACAAGAGACAAAAGGACAGGGAAACATAGGAAACAAAAGGAACTCCTAGACTAACGGTAGTGAACATGACAGGAAGGACAGGTATTGGCAATGGATGTGTGTAAACAATAATTATACCATTTATTAACAATAAATGAACATTTTATTTATGATCTACGAGGAGAAGAAAACTAAAGTTTGGTCTCTGGTTACTTAGAATCTGATTAGTCAAGCTCTAATCGCTGCTAGACGCTCAGGAGACGAGTGTATACACATGTTTTATCTGCTATAAATGAACCTTAAAGGGAGATCAGTCAACGGGGCGGCTGTGGCTCAGAGGGTAGAGCAGGTTGTCCACCAATCGGAAGGTCGGTGGTTCGATCCCCGGCTGCTCCGGGTCACATGTCGATGTGTCCTTGAGCAAGACACTTAACCCCAAATTGCTCCCGGATGCATAGCCATCGGTGTGTGAATGAGTATTTAGATTAAATCCTGATGGTCAAAGTTGGCACCTTAGTAGCCTCTGCCATCAGTGTATGAATGGGTGAATACTGACATGTAGTGTAAAGCGCTTTGAGTGGTCGGAAGACTAGAAAAGCGCTATATAAGTCCAAGTCCATTTACCATTTACCATTTAACTATTTAATCCTCTTATCAACATGGGAGTGGACAAATACTCTGCTTTATGCAAATGTATGTATATATTTATTATTGTAAATCAATGAACAACACAAAACTATGGCAGATATTGTCCAGAAACCCTCACAGGTACTAGTACTAGTACTCTTTACTACTACTCTGTACTACTACTCTGTACTACTACTCTGTACTGATACAGAGTAGTACTACTCTGTACTATTACTCTGTACTATTACTCTGTACTAGTACTTTGTACTACTACTCTGTACTACTACTCTGTACTAGTACTCTGTACTACTACTCTGTACTATTACTCTGTACTATTACTCTGTACTAGTACTTTGTACTACTACTCTGTACTACTACTCTGTACTAGTACTCTGTACTATTACTCTGTACTAGTACTCTGTAATACTACTCTGTAATACTACTCTGTACTAGTACTACTACTATGAGATCCGGGTCTTGAAACACAAAGTGATCGATCAGTGATCATAACTAGGATCTCCTGTCCTGAACGTCTGATTCAACCTGAGGATCATTCACCAGGATAACCCTCGGAGGTGAGCTGAAGCCTCGTGTCATGCTGTTATTAACGAGCGGCGGGTCTTTATGAACTTCTGTCCTTCAGTTAAAGTCTTTAATCCGTCGCTGAGCGGCTGTGAATGGAACTCTTGTTACAGAAACACGACGACCTGGGGGCGAGGAAGGGGGGGGGGGGGGGGTCCAGGGCAGGAAAAGAAAAAGGAGCCCTGAAAGAGCTCTCTGTTCCCCAGGAATGCCTGAAACCCGTCGGCCTGAACGCTGAACGCCACCGTCAGCACCCAGAAACATGTGATGAAACGGGGGGGGGGATGTTTGTATATATATATATATGTGTATATTCTGAGTATTTAACTGTATATATATATTTATGTATATATATGTGTGTGTATATTCTTGTATTTAACTGTATATGTATGTTGTGTGTGTGTGTGTGTGTGTGTGTGTGTGTGTGTTTTAACAGGGAGGTAAAGGAGACCTGGGTCTTCCAGGACTTCCTGGTCCTGCTGGTTATCGTGGTCAGAATGGCGACCGGGTAAGAGACACAGAATGACATCACGTGATGAACCTCATCACGTGATGAACCCACTCCGTCTCACGGCAGTCTGTGAAATATTCACCAAGTGTAATCTATTTAATTTAATTTGTGTACGCAGACGCGCTTTTCCTCTTTTTCTCGTGACGCTCAGCACGACTTTCAAAAACTTATTTTTCGTGCGTCTCCTACGAATGTCCAGCAACACGTAACGTATGTGTCAATTTCCGCTCCAGTCTTTTCAAAATAAAACTACCTCATTAGTGTTTTTATACCCCCCCGTCCATTCCAACCTCCTCCCTACGTGTCGTCCCTACTCTCTACACGTCCCACTTCACAGTTATGTGGATCATCTACAAATTGATTTCGTGCTGACCATCACGCAAAAAAATTTGAAGTTCGTGTCCGTGTACACAAATCAATACATCAACTGCTGCGTGACTAAGCTGGATAAACACGCTGATTCACTTTAAAGGGGAAGTATCAGCTCATTTCCAGGTTCATACTTATATTTTAGGTTTCTACTAGAACATGTTTACATGCTTTAATGTTCAAAAACACTTTATCTTTCCTCATCCTGTCTGTCTGAATATACCTGTATTCGCCTTAACGTAAGTTACGTTAGTGACGTAAGTTACGTTAGTGACGTAAGCCACGTTAGTGACGTAAGTTACGTTAGTGACATTAGTGACGTAAGTTACGCTAGTGACGTAAGTGACGTGTTTTACGTACATCTCTGTCTCTCTATCTATATACAGTATATATACAGTATATATATATATACACAGTATATACTGTATATATAGGCTGCAATAAAACTAATCAGGAGACAATATTTGTGATTTACTGCCCCCCCTTTAAGTCCACCAGATACCACCTATCAGAACCACGGGACTATGACGACGGGGTTTTGGCTCCAGGATATGACCGATTTATTTGTTTGAAAATATGAAGTTGTTTCAGATAATGAAATACTCATCAGGCTATATGTTATATCATGTTTTTCCTCCTCAGGGTGCAGTCGGTCTCGATGGTCCAACGGGAGACCAGGTATGTTTCAGAATATTAACACTCAGATTACAGAGTTTTGACTCGGAGCACATTAAGAACCAAAAACCATCTTTTCATTCTTTCAGGGAGCTGCAGGAGCTGAAGGAACACCAGGAGACGGTGGAGACCTGGTGAGTGACCCACCACTGAAACACCTGCTTCCATACAGTCAGCAGGATCTGTCTCTTCAGTGGGAAACCACAAGAATATGTATAGAATTGATGTATATATGTATATATGTATAGTATAGAATATGTAGTTCTGGAGAACTTGTAAGATATTTAAGATCATTAAGATGTGAAACGTCTGGTACTATGAGATCACTTTTGCTATGGCAACGTTGGATGCAACTTCCTGCAGACAAAATCATTTATGAATCTTTTCCTCTACAGGGTGATCAAGGAGAACCAGGAGAGAAAGGATCGGTATGTTCACTGAAAGCCAGCATCACAACCACATCACAACCACAACACAATCAGATCACAACCAGATCACAACCACATCACAACCACAACACAATCAGATCACAACCAGATCACAACCACATCACAACCACATCACAACCAGATCACAACCAGATCACAAGAACATCACAACAACATCACAACAACATCACAAAAACATCACAACCACATCACAACCAGATCACAATCAGATCACAACCAGATCACAACCACATCACAACCACATCACAACCACATCACAACCAGATCACAACCAGATCACAAGAACATCACAACAACATCACAAAAACATCACAACCACATCACAACCAGATCACAATCAGATCACAACCAGATCACAACCACATCACAACCACATCACAACCAGATCACAACCAGATCACAACCAGATCACAACCAGATCACAACCAGATCACAACCAGATCACAAGAACATCACAAGAACATCACAACAACATCACAACCACATCACAACCAGATCACAACCAGATCACAAGAACATCACAACAACATCACAACAACATCACAACAACATCACAACCACATCACAACCAGATCACAACCAAATCACAACCACATCACAACAACATCACAACAACAACACAACAACATCACAACAACATCACAACCACATCACAACCACATCACAACCAAATCACAACCACATCACAACAACATCACAACAACAACACAACAACATCACAACCAGATCACAACCACATCACAACAACATCACAACCAGATCACAACCAGACCAAAACCAGATCAAAACCACATCACAACCACATCACAACCAGATCACAACCTGATCACAACCTGATCACAACCTGATCACAACCTGATCTCAACCAGATCACAACCTGATCACAACCACATCAAAACCACATCACAACCAGATCACAACCACATCACAACCTGATCACAACCACATCACAACCAGATCACAACCTGTTCACAACCAGATCACAACCAGATCACAACCTGATCACAACCTGATCACAACCAAATCACAACCTTATCACAACCAGATCACAACCTGATCACAACCTGATCACAACCACATCACAACCAGATCACAACCTGATCACAATCAGATCACAACCTGATCACAACCAGATCACAACCTGATCACAACCACATCAAAACCACATCACAACCAGATCACAACCACATCACAACCAGATCACAACCACATCACAACCACATCACAATCAGATCACAACCTGATCACAACCAGATCACAACCACATCACAACCAAATCACAACCTGATCACAACCAGATCACAACCTGATCACAACCACATCACAACCTGATCACAACCACATCACAACCAGATCACAACCTGTTCACAACCAGATCACAACCAGATCACAACCTGATCACAACCTGATCACAACCAGATCACAACCAGATCACAACCTGATCACAACCTGATCACAACCAGATCACAACCACATCACAACCACATCACAACAACATCACAACCTGATCACAACCTGATCACAACCAGATCACAACCACATCACAACCACATCACAACCACATCACAACCACATCACAACCAGATCACAACCTGATCACAATCAGATCACAATCTGATCACAACCAGATCACAACCTGATCACAACCACATCAAAACCACATCACAACCAGATCACAACCACATCACAACCAGATCACAACCACATCACAATCAGATCACAACCTGATCACAACCAGATCACAACCACATCATAACCAGATCACAACCTGATCACAACCACATCACAAACTGATCACAACCAGATCACAACCTGATCACAACCAGATCACAACCAAATCACAACCACATCACAACCACATCACAACCACATCACAACCTGTTCACAACCAGATCACAACCTGATCACAACCAGATCACAACCCCATCACAACCCCATCACAACCACATCACAACCTGATCACAACCACATCACAACCACATCACAACCAGATCACAACCAAATCACAACCACATCACAACAACATCACAACCAGATCACAACCACATCACAACCACATCACAACCAAATCACAACCACATCACAACCACATCACAACCACATCACAAACTGATCACAACCAGATCACAACCTGATCACAACCACATCAAAACCACATCACAACCACATCACAACCACATCACAACCAGATCACAACCACATCACAAACACATCACCACCTGACCACCACCAGATCACAACCAGATCACAACCAGATCACAACCACATCACAACCACATCACAACCAGATCACAACCACATCACAAACACATCACAACCAAATCACAACCTGATCACAACCCCATCACAACCCCATCACAACCACATCACAACCACATCACAACCACATCACAACCAGATCACAACCACATCACAACCAGATCATAACCACATCACAACCAGATCACAACCAGATCACAACCACATCACAACCAGATCACAACCTGATCACAACCCCATCACAACCACATCACAACCTGATCACCACCAGATCACAACCAGATCACAACCTGATCACAACCACATCACAACCAGATCACAACCACATCACAACCAGATCACAACCAGATCACAACCTGATCACAACCAGATCACAACCTGATCACAACCAGATCACAACCAGGTCACAACCAGATCACAACCACACCACAACCAGATCACAACCACATCACAACCACATCACAACCACATCACAACCAGGTCACAACCACATCACAACCAGATCACAACCACATCACAACCAGGTCACAACCATATCACAACCACATCACAACCACACCACAACCACATCACAACCACATCACACCAAATCACAACCAAATCACAACCAGATCACAACCAGATCACAACCACATCACAAACACATCACAACCAAATCACAACCTGATCACAACCACATCACAACCCCATCACAACCACATCACAACCACATCACAACCAGATCACAACCACATCACAACCAGATCACAACCACATCACAACCAGATCACAACCTGATCACAACCACATCACAACCCCATCACAACCACATCACAACCACATCACAACCAGATCACAACCACATCACAACCAGATCACAACCACATCACAACCAGATCACAACCAGATCACAACCACATCACAACCAGATCACAACCTGATCACAACCCCATCACAACCACATCACAACCTGATCACCACCAGATCAAAACCAGATCACAACCTGATCACAACCTGATCACAACCCCATCACAACCACATCACAACCTGATCACCACCAGATCAAAACCAGATCACAACCTGATCACAACCACATCACAACCAGATCACAACCACATCACAACCAGATCACAACCAGATCACAACCTGATCACAACCAGATCACAACCTGATCACAACCAGATCACAACCAGGTCACAACCAGATCACAACCACATCACAACCAAATCACAACCACATCACAACCAAATCACAACCACATCACAACCAAATCACAACCAAATCACAACCACATCAGAACCAAATCACAACCACATCACAACCAAATCACAACCACATCACAACCACATCACAACCACACTTGAGTAGGCTGAATGAGTCTCAGGAGGTGTTTCAAGAACAGGATCAGCTGCTTCCCAGCAGCTTTAACGGTGACCCGGCTGCAGGACTTTTTCAGTTTTCCAGGATGCTTCTTGATGAGTTCAACAACAAACAACAACATCTTTTCCTTCTTCCTCACTTTGACGTTGAAACATGAGATGTTTCGGTGTGTTTCTGCACCTCTCCCTGTCTCGTTGAGTTAACATCCTACATGCTGCTGTGGTATTACAGACCGGCCCGCCAGGAGAGACGGGGAATAAAGGACCCGAGGGCGGCCGAGGCCAGCAGGGGAAAGAGGGCAAGTCGGGCCAACCGGGACCACGCGGCATGCAGGGCGACATGGGGGTACCGGGCCTGCCGGGGTCGCAGGGACCGGCGGTGAGATGACTTCTATCTATAAACTATCTAACATGTTCAACTGGAAGACTCTTCTGGTTATTTTCAACAGTCCAGTTCTGGTAAAAGTCAGAAAATCAAGTTTTTGGGAGTGTTTTTTCATTAAGCATTACGTTTATGGAATTAAATAAATATGGTAACAGCTCAGGGCCTCGTTAGCATGTGATGTTATAATAACTCATCAATATCAATAATCTTTGTTTGTTCAGGGAAAATCACCGACTGATACACACATCAAACAGGTGTGCATGAGGGTCATGCAAGGTAAGTGTTTGTCACCTTCTTACCCAGAACTCAATGTTTTCCTACAAAGTTAAGTAGTTTTTTTGCGTAAACCTAAATAAGTTGTAGTTTTCTATGTATCTCTGAGATTTCTGCCACCCCCCCGATACAACGGAGGTGAATAGACTTTACTTTGTGGTGCTCACCGCGATTAAAACAATCCAAAGCAGAAATAGTATTACTCCGGATAATACTCAGACTGTTGCAGTTTACTGGAACTACTTTATACTGAAGAGATCAATGCTGTCAAAGCTTCTAAATATAAATGTCCAACATGTCCTCCTGCGTCACAGAGCAGCTGGCCCAGCTAGCAGCTAGCCTGAGAAGGCCCGAGTCAGGCATCTCCGGGCTACCCGGTCCCCCCGGCCCCCCTGGACCTCCGGGACCCACCGGAGAGAACGGTTTCCCCGGACACACCGGATCACGAGGACTGCCCGGTCTGAAGGGTCCGGCTGGGTTGATGGGTCGCAAAGGACCCAAAGGTGAGATTCAGATCAGCAGGTCTACGACCGCATGGATGTTCCACTGTCAGCTTGTTTTTGTCTGGAAACTAAAGAGTTAATGAGAATTCACTGTTAAGATACTGTAAAACAATGAATAGAGACCAGGTGATAGATAACCTGAGACCAGGTGATAGATAACCTGAGACCAGGTGAGAACAGGTGATAGATAGTCTGAGACCAGGTGATAGATAACCTGAGACCAGGTGATAGATAACCTGAGACCAGGTGATAGATAACCCGAGACCAGGTGATAGATAGTCTGAGACCAGGTGATAGATAACCTGAGACCAGGTGATAGATAGTCTGAGACCAGGTGATAGATAACCTGAGACCAGGTGATAGATAACCTGAGACCAGGTGATAGATAACCTGAGACCAGGTGATAGATAACCTGAGACCAGGTGATAGATAACCTGAGACCAGGTGATAGATAACCTGAGACCAGGTGATAGATAACCTGAGACCAGGTGATAGATAGTCTGAGACCAGGTGATAGATAACCTGAGACCAGGTGATAGATAGTCTGAGACCAGGTGATAGATAACCTGAGACCAGGTGATAGATAGTCTGAGACCAGGTGATAGATAGTCTGAGATCAGGTGATAGATAGTCTGAGACCAGGTGATAGATAACCTGAGACCAGGTGATAGATAGTCTGAGACCAGGTGATAGATAGTCTGAGACCAGGTGATAGATAACCTGAGACCAGGTGATAGATAGTCTGAGACCAGGTGATAGATAACCTGAGACCAGGTGATAGATAGTCTGAGACCAGGTGATAGATAGTCTGAGACCAGGTGATAGATAACCTGAGGCCAGGGGCCCATAGTGTCAGGCTATCTATCACCTGGCCTTCACCTACAAAATGTCAGTTAAGGAGACACATTCCAACCAGGAGGAAACTCAAAATGACTACAAAGAGACGCAAAACAACTACAAAGAGACGCAAAACAACTACAAAGAGACACAAAACAACCACAAAGAGACACAAAACAACTACAAAGAGACACAAAATGACCACAGAGTGATGCGTAACAACTACAAAGAGACAAAACAAGGCTAAAAAGAGGCTGAACTTGTCCCTGTGTAGGAGACGTGGTGGACTCTTTGTCTCATAATCATCTATAGTTGCATCTTTTGAAAGAATGAAGAGATTTTTATCTGATCTTGTGAAAGTCCAACCTGAACATCTGGAGGTTCTCATCATCCTGTGAACGTCCAACCTGAACATCTGGAGGTTCTCATCATCCTGTGAACGTCCAACCTGAACATCTGGAGGATCTCATCATCCAGGAGCTAAAGACGTGTTTTATTCCATGTGTTCTTCTTTCTATCTGGTTCTGACCCACTTCCCCCTCAGGGACCAATCAGGTCGGTCGTAATGTTAACGAAGGAACAGACGAGGGGAAGTCGGAGCTTGAACTCCGGTTAAATACGGCAACATCAATTCTGTGTGAATCCTCTTGGTGACGGTTCTGTTTGGTGTCTGCAGGTGACCAGGGGGACAGAGGGGACAGAGGACCGACAGCGAGAGGAACCAAAGGAGCGCCCGGTGCACCCGGTCTACCAGGTACATGATGAAGACAAACGTCCTCCATCTCTGACTCTTCTCCCTCAGATGAACACCGTCAGCTCCGTCAGCAGAACGTTCCATAAATAAATAAGTAAATAGTTATAATAGTTATAATAGTGTTCATATTTATAATGTTTGATCGTTCAACAGGACGTTTCAGTAGAGATATTAAATATGACATAGAATAGAAATAATGTAGTTTTACTTCTGTACGTCTCTCTGTAGGAGGACGTTTTACTGCCGTCTGGTCGTCTCTTTCAGTCCAAAATGGCGGCAGCGTAGCTCTGCTGCTGGGCGCTGACGTCGACGTGGAACGAACGGCTGACTTTGGTTGCGTCCTAAATTCCACTAACATGTTATTTAGTAGCTAAAAGAGTATGTGAGATGTTTTAGTATATCTGAAACCTCAGTATGGAACCAATAGTATAGTACAGTATGCAACGCTGGACACTACGGTGGCATAAATATCCCACAATGCAATGCGGTAGGGACGACAACGTTCATAATAGATGCTGACGGACGGCTCTGTAACATCAATAACGCTTCAATTCAACTATAAGTATCAGATTTCCCTTTGTTAGGCGTTAATATATATTTAGAATTAATTCAGACTTTGATTCTCACAAACCGTTGTTTTGGTCACATGATGTCGGTTACCGTGGTTACACGTCTCTCCAACCGGCGAGGAGGCTCTCAGATCCTTACGACTCGCCTGCATGACCTCCTAACTTATTGATTCTTTTCTTTGTACTCCTCTCTCAGGTGAACACGGGCGCCCGGCGTACGGTAAAGACGGTCGTGAGGGAGAGCGAGGACCCCGCGGTGTCCCCGGTGCTCTGGGCGTTCCCGGGCCCCCCGGTCCCGCCGGCATGAACGGTTACTGCGAGTCGTCGCAGTGCGTCCTGCCCATGGTGGCGTCGCCGGTCTCTGCTAAAGACTCCAGCATGAAGGGCCCCAGCGACATGTGAAGAGACTGGAGGAGAAACCACAGCTCCATGGAACATCTGGGAATATCTGGGAACATCTGTCCATGTTTGTCTTTGTCTTTAATTTGGTGAGCTCATCTGTAACGTGATTTAGTTCTCTTGAAGCCATCTCAACATGAAGGTGGACCCCGAACAGCTTCTGAAACTCCGTCACAGAGAAAGTTTCATGTTACCTCACGCTTCGTTACGTTACGCTTCGTTACGGTTCGTTACGGTTCGTTACGCTACATTATGCTACGTTCTGTTCCGTTCCGTTCCGTTCCGTTCCGTTCCGTTACGCTACGTTACGTTCCGTTACGCTTCGTTACATCACGCTTCGTCACATTACGTTGCGCCATGTTACGCTACGTTACGCTACGTTCCGCTACGTTACACTTCGTTACGCTACGTTACGCTACGTTACGCTACGTTACGTTACGTTACGCTACGTTACGCTTCGTTACGCTTCGTTACGCTACGTTACGCTGCGTTACGCTGCGTTACGTCGCGTTACGTCGCGCTACGTCGCGCTACGTCGCGCCACGTCACGCCACGTTACGCCTCGTTACGCCTCGCTACGCTACGTTACGCTACGTTACGTTACGTTACGTTACGTTACGTTACGTTACGCTACGCCGCCGTCTCTGTACTGTAAAACTAGAGAAGAAGAAGAAGAAGCCCCGGTTGTATCCGAGCAACGAGACAAGTCTGAACTGTATGTTTTTCTGTAAATGTGTCAATGCTCAAAGTCTCCAGCTGGACGACGACATTTAGTTTGTTGATTATCCACTTTAACCCCCCCGCCTTCCCCCCCGCTGTGCCTCTTCCTCTCCACGTTCGATGATGAGTTCTCCGTCATGACGACTTGTTTCTGTGATCGGAGGGCGGCGAGGTGTGAAGACCTTTATATGACTTCTTATTTATTCTATCAAGGTTCAAGGTGACATCTCTGAGTTGTACAAAGGAGGAAATAAAGACATTTTGATAACCTCTTGATGTTTTCTATGGACGAGTTTACGGCCAAAAACCACCACGACTGCACTTAAAGAAACTAGAAGTGAACTCCGAGGATCGACCGAACCGGACGACGTGTGAGGAGAGAACATCGAGTCCTCTTTAAGAGCCGGTGAGATTATATATATATATTATATGTTTCCACTGAAGCCGTCTTTAAATCCATTCAAGTATTAAATATTCCTTTTGAATTCTTATCCAACATATTTGTTTATGGTGTAATAATTTAATACAACAGAAATTAGATTATATTTGATTCTCTCAGAGGATAAATTGTCATATTCTGCTTCTCTTAATTGGATTTAATTGGATTCTTCCAAAATGTAGAAAAGAAAGAAAGTTAATGTAATAAATAATGAAACACATTTAAACCTGAAACCAACGCGCTGCTTTTAAAAGCTCAGTGTCTATTTCATCATTTACAACTTTCCTTCTGATTATCTCACTGAATGTTATTAAATTCTATTTGATCACAGAACTTTTACAGTTTTTCAACAGCATTAATAGTTTTAATTGATTAATGTCTAAATGGTTTCAGTCAGAGGTGAAAGATGAAGTCTTTACACACCACAGCGTTCACAGCTCCTTCTCTTTAAAACTAACCATTACTTTCATTATCAATTCATCTGCATATTATATTCTAGATCAATCGAGTAATCGTCCGATTAAATGTCAGAAAATAGTGAAAAATGTCCGTCAAATAAAGATATTCAGTTTAATATGATATGTTTTTTTAAAAAGCAGGAAATCTCCATATTAGAGGCTGAAAACAGCATCTTCTGACTGTTTTGGATGAGAAATGACTTTAAGGATTAATCGATTATCTAAATAGTTGGTGATTGTTTTTCTGTGGACGGACCGATCGCTGCAGCTCCGCCTGAAATCTGACAAGTGTTTTAAATCAGATTCAGTCGATCGTCTCGTCAGCTCAGTTCAGGTGAAGCTGCTGAAGACGACAAAGAAGACGACGACAACGACGACGACGAAGAAGACAAAGATGGAAATGACGACGACAAAAAAAAAGTATCTCAAACCATTTCCATGTTTTGCTCCGTCTCGTTTGTAAATGTAAATATCACTTTTTTAAAAATCTATAAATATTTAGGAAGTCATTTGACAACTTGTTAAACTCAATCAGCCGTTCAGACTGATGTTGGTTTCTGTTGTTAAATATAAATAATACTTTCTATTAGTTCTGTTTGTTCGTTGTTTTCTCTACACGTTGGATTTAATATCATTTTAATAAATGTGATTTGATTTTGAGATGCCGTTGAAAGACCTCGAAAACATTTTCTTTTGTCCAACGAGTGAAGAAGTAACTTCCATTCAGACACAAACAACCATGATGCTAATAATAATGATTAATAACCATTAAGAATAAAAACCATTAACTCAGTTTTTTTTTTCAGTGTATCATTTAATGTTCTCTCACAAGTTGGTGAACAGGTACAACTTTGTCGCTCACGGTACTAAATCACACATCCATTGATAGTATAAATAGCCAACCTAATAATAATAATAATAATAATAATACACATTTTCAAATACATAAAATCCTCAAGTATCCAAGTCTTTAAGTTACGGACATCAAATAAAAAGGCGTACAAAATATCGCAGACGTTGGAAGTCCAGTTTGAAGCAAAAAATAAAAATAAAAACTAATAATAATAATCACATTTTGGACATGGCAGTTAATAATCAGTAATAATCAGTTAATAATCAGTAATAATCAGTAATAATCAGTAATAATCAGTTAATAATCCGTAAACAGAAGGCTCCATAGAGGAAAGAAAAACGCTCCTAGACTTTCAATGGACAAATATTGCAACAGTTAATAAGCATTTTATATTAAAAAAGAGTGAAGTGAGTGTCGGACTTCCTGCACAAGACAAAGGCAACCGTTGCTTTGAGTTGTTGTTGTTGATCAACCTGTGGGGGGGGGGGGTCCCGCCTCCATTGCCTTCGTTCCTCTCTGATTGTAAGGCATTAATGGATGAACCATCTGATCTGAAGGAAGGCATACCTCTCTCTCTTTCTAGTCCCTCAAGAACACGGATATTTAACGGGGAATTTCATTTACTGATTTTTGTTTTTATCTCGGGTGACGTAAAACTCAGCGGCCAATCAGATCTCTCTCTGGGCTGCAGAAACACAACGAATCCAACATGTTACATTGATACACGACTCAGCGCTGCTGCCCCTCCGAACGGGGGTTATATCGGCCACATGAAGAGAAAACACGCAGGTTCTGGTTACACTTTGCTTTTTTGACACTTGATGGTGAACCCGGAGGAGGGGGGGGGGCAGTTTGAATAACCGCAGCATGGTTTCATTAACGTAAAATACTGGAACACAATGACGAAGAAAAGAAGCCTGCCAGGTAAGAGAAGCTAGCCAGGTTGAAGTGAACGGCCGTGGCTCAAGGTCGGGCTCAAGGTCAGGCTCTACTGGATGCAGCAGTTATTGCGATGGCCGTTGGAATCTTTGAAGCGCAGGCGCATCTTTGGACGATATTTCTCCAGGTAGAACAGCTGCTTGCTGTTGAACGCTCCTCGACGCTTCCTGGAAAACAGAGAAAGAAACAACGATTCAGACGACTCTCAGCTTACCCCCCCAAACACACAGGCAACATCCAGACAACCATCCAATCACAGACCAGCAACATCCAGACAACCATCCAATCACAGACCAGCAACATCCAGACAACCATCCAATCACAGACCAGCAACATCCAATCACAGACCAGGCAACATCCAGACAACCATCCAATCACAGACCAGCAACATCCAATCACAGACCAGCAACATCCAATCACAGACCAGCAACATCCAGACAACCATCCAATCACAGACCAGGCAACATCCAGACAACCATCCAATCACAGACCAGCAACATCCAGACAACCATCCAATCACAGACCAGCAACATCCAATCACAGACCAGGCAACATCCAGACAACCATCCAATCACAGACCAGCAACATCCAGACAACCATCCAATCACAGACCAGCAACATCCAGACAACCATCCAATCACAGACCAGCACCATCCAGACAACCATCCAATCACAGACCAGCAACATCCAGACAACCATCCAATCACAGACCAGGAGAACTGACGGGCAGAGGTCGGTGAAGGACAGCAGATAAGTGAATCAATATAGAATAAATAGCAATAAAATAGATGATAAATAGACATTACATGATTTATCATGTGAGGGAACTTGTCAATACAAATCTCAGGTGAAATGACTCCTGTCTCAGTTTAATAACCTGATGGCAGAAGGAATTAAAGCTGTATCAGGTTTCAGGGTTCAGGGTTCAGGGTTCAGGTTCCTGGTTTCAGGGTTCAGGTTTCAGGGTTCAGGGTTCAGGGTTCAGGTTCCTGGTTTCAGGGTTCAGGTTTCAGGGTGCAGGTTTCAGGTTTCAGGTTTCAGGGTTCAGGGTTCAGGGTTCAGGTTTCAGGTTTCAGGGTTCAGGGTTCAGGGTTCAGGGTTCAGGGTTCAGGTTCCAGGGTTCAGGTTCCAGGGTTCAGGGTTCAGGTTTCAGGGTTCAGGTTCCAGGGTTCAGGGTTCAGGTTTCAGGTTCCAGGGTTCAGGTTCCAGGGTTCAGGGTTCAGGGTTCAGGGTTCAGGTTTCAGGGTTCAGGGTTCAGGGTTCAGGTTTCAGGTTTCAGGGTTCAGGGTTCAGGGTTCAGGTTTCAGGGTTCAGGTTTCAGGGTCCAGGGTTCAGGTTCCAGGGTTCAGGGTTCAGGGTTCAGGGTTCAGGGTTCAGGTTCCAGGGTTCAGGTTCCAGGGTTCAGGGTTCAGGTTTCAGGTTCCAGGGTTCAGGGTTCAGGGTTCAGGGTTCAGGGTTCAGGGTTCAGGTTCCAGGGTTCAGGGTTCAGGTTCAGGTTCAGGTTCCAGGGTTCAGGGTTCAGGGTCCAGGGTCCAGGGTCCAGGTTCCAGGTTCCAGGGTCCAGGGTCCAGGTTTCAGGTTTCAGGGTAGAGAATACTGATGATTTTACAGGATTTAGAAGATCATTTTGTAAACTTGGTGATGTATTTGAATCGTTCCAGTGTGCCGGGCTGGTTGGTAACACAGTGTGCCGGGCTGGTTGGTAGCACATTGTGCCGGGCTGGTTGGTAGCACAGTGTGCCGGGCTGATTGGTAGCACAGTGTGCCGGGCTGGTTGGTAACACATTGTGCCGGGCTGGTTGGTAACACAGTGTGCCGGGCTTGTTGGTAACACAGTGTGCCGGGCTTGTTTGTAACACAGTGTGTCGGGCTGGTTGGTAACACAGTGTGCCGGGCTGGTTGGTAACACATTGTGCCGGGCTGGTTGGTAACACATTGTGCCGGGCTGGTTGGTAACACAGTGTGCCGGGCTGGTTGGTAACACAGTGTGCCGGGCTGGTTGGTAACACAGTGTGCCGGGCTGGTTGGTAACACATTGTGCCGGGCTGGTTGGTAACACATTGTGCCGGGCTGGTTGGTAACACATTGTGCCGGGCTGGTTGGTAACACAGTGTGCCGGGCTGGTTGGTAACACAGTGTGCCGGGCTGGTTGGTAGCACAGTGTGCCGGGCTGGTTGGTAACACATTGTGCCGGGCTGGTTGGTAACACATTGTGCAGGGCTGGTTGGTAACACATTGTGCCGGGCTGGTTGGTAACACAGTGTGCCGGGCTGGTTGGTAACACAGTGTGCCGGGCTGGTTGGTAACACAGTGTGCCGGGCTCGTTGGTAGCACATTGTGCCGGGCTGGTTGGTAGCACAGTGTGCCGGGCTGATTGGTAGCACAGTGTGCCGGGCTGGTTGGTAACACAGTGTGCTGGGCTGGTTGGTAACACATTGTGCCGGGCTGGTTGGTAACACATTGTGCCGGGCTGGTTGGTAACACAGTGTGCTGGGCTGGTTGGTAACACATTGTGCCGGGCTGGTTGGTAACACAGTGTGCCGGGCTGGTTGGTAACACAGTGTGCCGGGCTGGTTGGTAACACATTGTGCCGGGCTGGTTGGTAACACATTGTGCCGGGCTGGTTGGAAACACATTGTTCCAGAATGCAGATTTATTTCTGCTTTACATGATTTTCCAGAATATTTATTATATCAAGATATATAATACCAAATGAGATACGTTGTGACAAAAGATTAAACATTAAATGTCCAAATGTTGCATTTTCAACATTATTCTTGTAGCTTTCTATGATTTCAACATGCGGGACCTAAACATATGTCGAGCTGTGACGGACTTTAAAATCCCTCTGGTGTCCTCGTCTGATCCGTCTCAGCTACTGAACGTCAGGACTCCTCCCGGCAGAGGAGCAGAGAGATCTCTCAGCTCTGGTTCATCACAGATAGACTGGTATGTGTTCATATGGTGTCTGTTTGAGCGCGTGTGTGGTCTCCATTACATGGTTTGTCCACCAGAGAGCAGCGACAGCTCAGGACACATCCTGCTCACAATCACCAGATACCACTTCATCTGAGGAAGCTTTACCAACTGTCTCTATGTTTATTATTAACGGTGTCATGATTCTCCAAATCCACCGTTCATTCTCTATTCTAAAGTCACCATTTCATTCCATTTCTGATCTAAACACGCCATTGTTAGACCAGACCAGAGGTCAGAGGTCAGAGGTCAGCAGCCTGCGTCTCTTCAGCTCCTCTCCAGAGGCTCTCTGTAGAGTTATCAACGTGGAAATGAAGAACTGTTCTTTATTTACATTTTCATGTTTATTGATCATTGTTGTAGGTCTATGGTACGACGGTACGGCGGTACGGCGGTACGACGGTACGACGGTACGACGGTACGGCGGAGTATTAGGACCACACTGAGGGAAAATAAATAAACCTGAGATTAAGAGAATAAAGTCAGAATATTATAAAGTAGTCATTTTAACTGTTATTTTCTTTTTATTCTCGTAATATTCTGACTTTATTGTGTAAATCTCAGATGTGTTTTCCCTCAATGTGGCCCTAATACTCCGTAGTACATTGTCTCTTTGGCCCTCACTGCATTAGACTTATTACTGCAACCCAGGTAAACGGCTCCAGGGGTCTGCGGCGATGTCGGCAACCCACCCGACCCGTCTTGAAACACGGACCAAGGAGTCTAACGTGTGAGTCAGAGAGTGACAGCTAAACCCCGTGGGGCAATGAAAGTGAGGGCCGGCGTGCGCCGGCTGAGGTGGGATCCCGGCCCAGCGGGGCCGGGCGCACCACCGGCCCGTCTGGCCCGCACCGTCGGTGAGGTGGAGCGTGAGGACCCGAAAGATGGTGACGAGAGGTTAACGTCACGCTGCTGTGAAGTGGTATCGCTGCTGTAAAGTGGTATCGCTGCTGTAAAGTGGTATCGCTGCTGTGAAGTGGTATCGCTGCTGTGAAGTGGTATCGCTGCTGTGAAGTGGTATCGGAGCCGTTTAGCAAGTACGAGTACATGAGCTCAGTATTGGGAACGAGACGTACATACAAACGTACAACCAGAAAACGTTCTGGCTGTCGCCGGCGCCGTGACATAATAACAAATAAATACTAAAAGAGTATTTGCAGGTTATTAATGAATCCTCTAAAGTCCAGTTTGTCTGAGGCTCTGAGATCAGAACCACGAGGTGATGATCAACTGGCTGCATCAGAACCAAACACAACCTGGAGGAAGGTTCTCATGGTCTCACTTACTGTCTGATGAACTGGACCGCATCTTCATATTTCATCCCACATTCAATCAAGGCCAGCGCGACCAGAACCGGAGCTCTGCAGGAGGACAGAAGGAACCACGTCACGTCAGGGTTATCATCACTGTTCTGTTCTTTCAGAACTACTCTGCTGGATTCATCTATTATTATATATATATATATATATATATATATATATACACACACACACACACACACACACACACACTCACACACTCACACACTCACTCACTCACTCACTCACTCACTCACTCACTCACTCACTCACTCACTCACTCACTCACTCACTCACTCACTCACTCACTCACACAGTGATGATGTCATGTATACAGCTCAAAGAGCATCCAGCCTGCTGCTGCTCTGCTTCACTTTCTGGGGGTTTGTCTTTAAACCACAGCAGAGGACATATACGTCTTATTTGATTATTACTAATTCAGATCAACTCAATGAGACATCAGTGAATAAAACCATCTACCATTATCCTGCTGATCTTCACCATCTGACTGACATGTTTCAAAGTAATGGCCTCTAATAACTCTGATCCTACATGATGATGATGATGATGATGATGATGATGATGATGATGATGAAGAGGTTAATAGTTTAATCTCTCACCTCCCCAGGCCCGCCACACAGTGGACCGCCACGCAGCAGCCGGGCTCCTCCCTGAACTTCAACTTCAGCAGGTTCAGCCAATCGTCCACGATCTGGTTGGAGGGAGGAGCGCCGTCGTCAAACGGCCAATCCTGCGAGAGAAGAAGAGGAGGAGGAGGAAATGACGTCATCGGAAACCAAAACAAAAGAAGTGTGAGGCCTGAAGCGCTGCAGGGGAACCACCATGTTGCTGCAGGGGAACCACCATGTTGTTCTAGGGGGAGGGGTGGTCGGGGGGCACATCTCTGGTAACCAGCAGGTTTAAACTGGTGACATCTCTCTGGTAACCAGCAGGTTTAAACTGGTGACATCTCTCTGGTAACCAGCAGGTTTAAACTGGTGACATCTCTGGTAACCAGCAGGTTTAAACTGGTGACATCTCTGGTAACCAGCAGGTTTAAACTGGTGAACACATCTCTGGTAACCAGCAGGTTTAAACTGGTGAGCACCTCTCTGGTAACCAGCAGGTTTAAACTGGTGACATCTCTGGTAACCAGCAGGTTTAAACTGGTGACATCTCTGGTAACCAGCAGGTTTAAACTGGTGAACACATCTCTGGTAACCAGCAGGTTTAAACTGATGAGCACCTCTCTGGTAACCAGCAGGTTTAAACTGGTGACATCTCTGGTAACCAGCAGGTTTAAACTGGTGACATCTCTGGTAACCAGCAGGTTTAAACTGGTGAACACATCTCTGGTAACCAGCAGGTTTAAACTGGTGAGCACCTCTCTGGTAACCAGCAGGTTTAAACTGGTGACATCTCTGGTAATCAGCAGGTTTAAACTGGTGAACACATCTCTGGTAACCAGCAGGTTTAAACTGGTGACATCTCTGGTAACCAGCAGGTTTAAACTGGTGAACACATCTCTGGTAATCAGCAGGTTTAAACTGGTGACATCTCTGGTAACCAGCAGGTTTAAACTGGTGACATCTCTGGTAACCAGCAGGTTTAAACTGGTGAACACATCTCTGGTAATCAGCAGGTTTAAACTGGTGAACACCTCTCTGGTAACCAGCAGGTTTAAACTGGTGACATCTCTGGTAACCAGCAGGTTTAAACTGGTGAGCACCTCTCTGGTAACCAGCAGGTTTAAACTGGTGAGCACCTCTCTGGTAACCAGCAGGTTTAAACTGGTGAGCACCTCTCTGGTAACCAGCAGGTTTAAACTGGTGACATCTCTGGTAACCAGCAGGTTTAAACTGGTGACATCTCTGGTAACCAGCAGGTTTAAACTGGTGAGCACCTCTCTGGTAACCAGCAGGTTTAAACTGGTGAGCACCTCTCTGGTAACCAGCAGGTTTAAACTGGTGACATCTCTGGTAACCAGCAGGTTTAAACTGGTGCTTTAGTGTGACTCTTTGTGGCTCCAGACTAACTGGTCACATTGGTTGCACTGGTGCGACTAACGTTTTCATTTTGGTGTATCAGCACATAATGTAGGTGCACCCAAAAGTTTTCACGTCGCCTTTTGCCGCCACAATAATCCATTTTCAGCGTTTTGTCATTTCCCACGGGGCCTACTGTAGGGACGTCACCACACCACAACATTTAGTAGTCCGTACCAACACCAGTGAAATTCCACGATTCACCATACCAATCCAACACCAATCCAACACTAATCCAACACCACGGTAGAAAAAGGTAAAACCATAAATGTCATGTTCTTCAACATCTACTCCTTTATTACCGTGGTCATACTGGTTAGAGTTAGGAAGTTAAACAGCTCATAAAGCTCTCTAATATCGATTTTATATTACTGTGAAAACATCTCCATCAAACTAGTGACGTCACCAGAACCGATACTTCGGTACGAAGTCCATGCCCAAATTCTAAAGACGTGACGGTACTGTTTTTCTACAGTACCGACGGTACCGACCGATGCCTGTAATGATCATTAGTAGGGATGTGACGTGAGGAAATGTTCCCACCGGTTAATAAACTTGTGAAAACACCGGTGTTACCGATCACACCGGACATGTTACAAGAAGAGATGACGGTCAACATGATCTGTACCGTCGGGTGGCGGTGTGTCTGGCCTCTCCGGCAGAGCTTTTGCGGCGGGGCTCTACCTGGCGCTGCTGCTCCGTGCACACAGGCTGTGACGGCTTCATCCGCCTCGCGGCGATTACCTCATTAACGTTATGGCTCCCTTATAGCGTTGAGATTAAAACTAACTCACAGTTACCACTAATTTCTATCTGCTCCACTTTCTAGTTCATCTTTAAACAGGAAGAAGGTCTTTATGTGGATAGAAAGCACTGATCTGAAACAGGAAACAGCATGCAGACTGATCAGCCGTATTGATTCATCCCTAATGTTGAATGAACATTAAACCGTTAACCCCGTCCTCCCTGGGCTTGCTGGTTGTCGTTAACCCCGTCCTCCCTGGGCTTGCTGGTTGTCGTTAACCCCGTCCTCCCTGGGCTTGCTGGTTGTTTTTGAAGCCGTGTTTCTGGCATGGTAAAGTCTAAAAACTCACTAAATCTGAGGGAGGAGCAGAAGCTGTGAGCTCAACGTTAGGATCCGCAATTCTGCATTTTATTATTATGGAAACTTTGACATAACACTGTAGGAAACACGAGGATGAAACTGACCAAGGCGTGTTCAGGAAACTACATAGTCCAGAGCTGGGGGGGGGGTTTGGTGTGAAGCACCGACGGTTCTAAAGAGGTTTGGTGTGAAGCACCGACGGTTCTAAAGAGGTTTGGTGTGAAGCACCGACGGTTCTAAAGAGGTTTGGTGTGAAGCACCGACGGTTCTAAAGAGGTGTGGTGTGAAGCACCGACTGCTCTGAAGAGGTTTGGTGTGAAGCACCGACGGTTCTAAAGAGGTTTGGTGTGAAGCACCGACGGTTCTAAAGAGGTTTGGTGTGAAGCACCGACGGTTCTAAAGAGGTTTGGTGTGAAGCACCGACAGCTCTGAAGAGGTTTGGTGTGAAGCACCGACAGCTCTGAAGAGGTTTGGTGTGAAGCACCGACAGCTCTGAAGAGGTTTGGTGTGAAGCACCGACAGCTCTGAAGAGGTTTGGTGTGAAGCACCGACAGCTCTAAAGAGGTTTGTAGGATTGAACTCACCAGAACTTGTATTCCCTCTTTCACCACCAGAGTGGAGTCGTAGGTGGCCTCACAAACTCTCACCACGGTGGTGACTCCGTATTTCTTCAGCTCCTGTGAAGATGCATTTATTAGAAACCATCTGAACACAGTGGAAGAACACGATGATTTAAAGTCTTTCATTACAGTTTATCTTGTGAAACGTTACGTTGCTGCTGCGTCTAAAACAACAACAACAAACAGCTGTTTTATTATCTTCCATTATTCTAAATATGTCCCAGCACGTTATCTTTATTAATAAGGTGAACTTATCGTTCATTTGACGATTCTAAAACGTGTAAACTAAACTTCTAAGTGCCCCTTGACTATCTGCCTGAGCAACCAATGACAGTGAGGCTCACCTCGATGAACTTGTTCAGCGTGGCGTTGGTGGGATTGTGGGTAATGAGGAACCTCATGTTCTTGTAGGTGATCTCCACCGGGGCCGGTCTGTTCATACGAGCCATCGTGACGACGTTAAAAAACAAAAAGTCTTCCACGGAGTAAAAACACGAATGTAAACACTTAGTTAAAGTCGGAGGGAATGTCAAACCGAAACCAGCTTCTAGAAACACAGAGACACAAATCCTCCGCTCTTCTTCGAGGTCGGCCAAAGAAAGAAAAGAGAACGAAGGCTGCGACGGGCAAACGCGGAAATTTAGGGAGTCGGTGGCCGAAAAAAGGGACAATCAGAAAAGAAGTGAAAAGCCTCTCCTCTGGAATCAAAGAAAAGAAAAGGAGGAGAGAACCAGGCTGGGTCCACCTTGGTTCTGGCCAGGCGGAAGCCGACGAGGGCAGTGTGCAGCGGGTGGAGTTACCCCATCCGGGCCGACTTGTCGCTGGTTCTGGGAGGCGTCCCGGTCCTGCCAACGTTCCGGGGTCCCTCCTGTGGCTCGAGTGCGTCGGATCGATGGCGAGTTTGTCCGTTCACTCGTCTGCATAGGCAGCGTGCTGAGCCTGGCAGTAGTCCCCACTGCCCTTCAGAAACTCCATAAATGTGTGACCCAGAACACCACAGAACTGCTGCAGGACACAGGACACAGGAGACAAGGAGACAAGGAGACAAGGACGACGGACAAGAAGCTTTAAAAACACTCATTTCAACATGGACACCCAACACGGACGCCTTCTGGTCCGGTTTTACCATTTCTAAACCAGATGTTTTAACACCAGAATGGATATATCTGCTTCATCTGAGTCTATGTGGAGGTAGAAGGAAGTTACCGCTCTTATTGTGGTAGTCTGAGTAACATGACGTCATATCTTTTATTGGTAACATTATGGTATGGTGGCAACGTTATGGTGGTAACATTATGGTATGGGGGTAACGTTATGGTGGTAACGTTATGGTATGGGGGTAACGTTAAGGTATGGAGGTAACGTTATGGTATGGAGGTAACGTTATGGTATGGGGGTAACGTTATGGTATGGAGGTAACGTTATGGTATGGGGGTAACGTTATGGTGGTAACGTTATGGTATGTGGGTAACGTTATGGTATGGAGGTAACGTTATGGTATGGAGGTAACGTTATGGTATGGGGGTAACGTTATGGTATGGAGGTAACGTTATGGTATGGGGGTAACGTTATGGTGGTAACGTTATGGTACGGAGGTAACGTTATGGTATGGAGGTAACGTTATGGTATGGGGGTAACGTTATGGTATGGAGGTAACGTTATGGTATGGGGGTAACGTTATGGTGGTAACGTTATGGTATGGGGGTAACGTTATGGTATGTGGGTAACGTTATGGTATGGAGGTAACGTTATGGTATGGAGGTAACGTTATGGTATGGGGGTAACGTTATGGTATGGAGGTAACGTTATGGTATGGGGGTAACGTTATGGTGGTAACGTTATGGTATGTGGGTAACGTTATGGTATGGAGGTAACGTTATGGTATGGAGGTAACGTTATGGTATGGGGGTAACGTTATGGTATGGAGGTAACGTTATGGTATGGGGGTAACGTTATGGTGGTAACGTTATGGTATGGGGGTAACGTTATGGTATGGAGGTAACGTTGTGGTATGGAGGTAACGTTGTGGTATGGAGGTAACGTTATGGTATGGGGGTAACGTTATGGTATGGAGGTAACGTTATGGTATGGGGGTAACGTTATGGTATGGAGGTAACGTTATGGTATGGGGGTAACGTTATGGTATGGAGGTAACGTTATGGTATGGGGGTAACGTTATGGTGGTAACGTTATGGTATGGAGGTAACGTTATGGTATGGGGGTAACGTTATGGTATGGAGGTAACGTTATGGTATGGGGGTAACGTTATGGTGGTAACGTTATGGTATGGGGGTAACGTTATGGTATGGAGGTAACGTTATGGTATGGAGGTAACGTTGTGGTATGGAGGTAACGTTATGGTATGGAGGTAACGTTATGGTATGGAGGTAACGTTGTGGTATGGAAGTAACGTTATGGTATGGAGGTAACGTTATGGTGGTAACGTTATGGTATGGTGGTAATGTTGTGGTATGGAGGTAACGTTATGGTATGGTGGTAACGTTATGGTATGGTGGTAAAGTTATGGTGGTAACGTTAAGGTATGGTGATAAAGTTATGGTGGTAACGTTATGGTATGGTGGTAAAGTTATGGTGGTAACGTTATGGTATAGGGGTTACGTTATGGTATGGTGGTAACGTTGTGGTATGGAGGTAACGTTATGGTATGGAGGTAACGTTGTGGTATGGAGGTAACGTTGTGGTATGGAGGTAACGTTGTGGTATGGAGGTAACGTTATGGTGGTAACGTTATGGTATGGTGGTAATGTTGTGGTATGGAGGTAACGTTATGGTATGGTGGTAACGTTATGGTATGGTGGTAAAGTTATGGTGGTAACGTTATGGTATGGTGGTAAAGTTATGGTGGTAACGTTATGGTATGGGGGTAACGTTATGGTATGGTGGTAACGTTATGGTATGGTGGTAAAGTTATGGTGGTAACGTTATGGTATGGTGGTAAAGTTATGGTGGTAACGTTATGGTATGGGGGTAACGTTATGGTATGGTGGTAACGTTGTGGTATGGTGGTAACGTTATGGTATGGAGGTAACGTTATGGTATGGTGGGTTATGGTATGGTGGTAGCATTATGGTATGGTGGTAACGTTATGGTATGGAGGTAACGTTATGGTGGTAACGTTATGGTGGTAACGTTGGTAACGTTAGAGGTGTTATAGAGAGAGATATAGATATAGAGTTCTAGATGTTAGAGGTGATCTAAGAGGAGGTAGAGATGTTATAGAGATAGAGAGGTAGATATAGAGTTCTAGATGTGTTAGAGGTGTTATAGAGAGAGATATAGATATAGAGTTCTAGATGTGTTAGAGGTGTTATAGAGAGATATATATAGATATAGAGTTCTAGATGTGATAGAGGTGTTATAGAGATAGAGTTCTAGATGTTAGAGGTGTTATAGAGAGAGAGATATAGATATAGAGTTCTAGATGTGTTATAGAGAGAGATATAGATATAGAGTTCTAGATGTTAGAGGTGTTATGGAGAGAGAGAGAGATATAGATCTAGAGTTCTAGATGTTAGAGGTGTTATAGAGAGAGAGATATAGATATAGAGTTCTAGATGTGTTATAGAGAGAGATATAGATAGAGTTCTAGATGTGTTAGAGGTGTTATAGAGAGAGAGATATAGATATAGAGTTCTAGATGTGTTAGAGGTGTTATAGAGAGAGATATAGATATAGAGTTCTAGATGTGATAGAGGTGTTATAGAGAGATATAAATATAGAGTTCTAGATGTGTTAGAGGTTTTATAGAGAGAGAGATATATAGATATAGAGTTCTAGATGTGATAGAGGTGTTATAGAGAGAGAGATATAGATATAGAGTTCTAGATGTGTTAGAGGTGTTATAGAGAGAGAGATATAGATATAGAGTTCTAGATGTGATAGAGGTGTTAGAGAGAGAGAGATATAGATATAGAGTTCTAGATGTTAGAGGTGTTATGGATAGAGAGAGATATAGATCTAGAGTTCTAGATGTTAGAGGTGTTATAGAGAGAGATATAGAGATAGAGTTCTAGATGTGTTAGAGGTGTAATAGAGAGAGATATATAGAGATAGAGTTCTAGATGTGTTAGAGGTGTTATAGAGATATATAGAGATAGAGTTCTAGATGTGTTAGAGGTGTTATAGAGAGAGAGATAGATCTAAAGTTCTAGATGTGTTAGAGGTGTTATAGAGAGAGATATAGATATAGAGTTCTAGATGTGTTAGAGGTGTTATAGAGAGAGAGATATAGAGATAGAGTTCTAGATGTGTTAGAGGTGTTATAGAGAGAGATATAGATCTAGAGTTCTAGATGTGTTAGAGATGTTATAGAGAGATATAGATCTAGAGTTCTAGATGTTAGAGGTGTTATGGAGAGAGAGAGATATAGATCTAGAGTTCTAGATGTTAGAGGTGTTATAGAGATAGAGATATAGATATAGAGTTCTAGATGTGATAGAGGTGTTATAGAGAGAGATATAGATATAGAGTTCTAGATGTGTTAGAGGTGTTATAGAGAGAGAGATATAGATATAGAGTTCTAGATGTGATAGAGGTGTTATAGAGATAGAGTTCTAGATGTTAGAGGTGATCTAAGAGGAGATAAAGGTGTTATAGAGAGAGATATAGATATAGAGTTCTAGATGTTAGAGGTGTTATGGAGAGAGAGAGATATAGATCTAGAGTTCTAGATGTTAGAGGTGTTATAGAGAGAGAGATATAGAGTTCTAGATGTTAGAGGTGTTATAGAGAGAGAGATATAGAGTTCTAGATGTGATAGAGGTGTTATAGAGAGATATATAGATATAGAGTTCTAGATGTGTTAGAGGTGTTATAGAGAGAGAGATATAGATATAGAGTTCTAGATGTGTTAGAGGTGTTATAGAGAGAGATATAGATATAGAGTTCTAGATGTGATAGAGGTGTTATAGAGAGATATAGATATAGAGTTCTAGATGTGTTAGAGGTGTTATAGAGAGAGATATATAGATATAGAGTTCTAGATGTGATAGAGGTGTTATAGAGAGAGAGATATAGATATAGAGTTCTAGATGTGATAGAGGTGTTATAGAGAGAGAGATATAGATATAGAGTTCTAGATGTTAGAGGTGTTATGGATAGAGAGATATAGATCTAGAGTTCTAGATGTTAGAGGTGTTATAGAGAGAGATATAGAGATAGAGTTCTAGATGTGTTAGAGGTGTTATAGAGATATATAGAGATAGAGTTCTAGATGTGTTAGAGGTGTTATAGAGAGATATAGATCTAGAGTTCTATATGTGTTAGAGGTGTTATAGAGAGATATAGAGATAGAGTTCTAGATGTGTTAGAGGTGTTATAGAGAGATATAGATCTAGAGTTCTAGATGTGTTAGAGGCGTTATAGAGAGATATAGATCTAGAGTTCTAGATGTGTTAGAGGTGTTATAGAGAGATATAGATCTAGAGTTCTAGATGTGTTAGAGGTGTTATAGAGAGATATAGATCTAGAGTTCTAGATGTGTTAGAGGTGTTATAGAGAGATATAGATCTAGAGATCTAGATGTGTTAGAGGTGTTATAGAGAGATATAGATCTAGAGTTCTAGATGTGTTAGAGGTGTTATAGAGAGATATAGAGATAGAGTTCTAGATGTGTTAGAGGTGTAATAGAGAGAGATATATAGAGATAGAGTTCTAGATGTGTTAGAGGTGTTATAGAGATATATAGAGATAGAGTTCTAGATGTGTTAGAGGTGTTATAGAGAGATATAGATCTAGAGTTCTAGATGTGATAGAGGTGTTATAGAGAGAGATATAGATATAGAGTTCTAGATGTGTTAGAGGTGTTATAGAGAGAGAGATAGATCTAAAGTTCTAGATGTGTTAGAGGTGTTATAGAGAGAGAGATATAGATATAGAGTTCTAGATGTGTTAGAGGTGTTATAGAGAGAGAGATATAGAGATAGAGTTCTAGATGTGTTAGAGGTGTTATAGAGAGAGATATAGATCTAGAGTTCTAGATGTGTTAGAGATGTTATAGAGAGATATAGATCTAGAGTTCTAGATGTTAGAGGTGTTATGGAGAGAGAGAGATATAGATCTAGAGTTCTAGATGTTAGAGGTGTTATAGAGAGAGAGATATAGATATAGAGTTCTAGATGTGATAGAGGTGTTATAGAGAGAGATATAGATATAGAGTTCTAGATGTGTTAGAGGTGTTATAGAGAGAGAGATATAGATATAGAGTTCTAGATGTGATAGAGGTGTTATAGAGATAGAGTTCTAGATGTTAGAGGTGATCTAAGAGGAGATAAAGGTGTTATAGAGAGAGATATAGATATAGAGTTCTAGATGTTAGAGGTGTTATGGAGAGAGAGAGATATAGATCTAGAGTTCTAGATGTTAGAGGTGTTATAGAGAGAGAGATATAGAGTTCTAGATGTGATAGAGGTGTTATAGAGAGAGATATAGATATAGAGTTCTAGATGTGTTAGAGGTGTTATAGAGAGAGAGATATAGATATAGAGTTCTAGATGTGTTAGAGGTGTTATAGAGAGAGATATAGATATAGAGTTCTAGATGTGATAGAGGTGTTATAGAGAGATATAGATATAGAGTTCTAGATGTGTTAGAGGTGTTATAGAGAGAGATATATAGATATAGAGTTCTAGATGTGATAGAGGTGTTATAGAGAGAGATATAGATATAGAGTTCTAGATGTGATAGAGGTGTTATAGAGAGAGAGATATAGATATAGAGTTCTAGATGTTAGAGGTGTTATGGATAGAGAGATATAGATCTAGAGTTCTAGATGTTAGAGGTGTTATAGAGATATATAGAGATAGAGTTCTAGATGTGTTAGAGGTGTTATAGAGAGATATAGATCTAGAGTTCTAGATGTGTTAGAGGTGTTATAGAGAGATATAGAGATAGAGTTCTAGATGTGTTAGAGGTGTTATAGAGAGATATAGATATAGAGTTCTAGATGTGTTAGAGGTGTTATAGAGAGATATAGATCTAGAGTTCTAGATGTGTTAGAGGTGTTATAGAGAGATATAGATCTAGAGTTCTAGATGTGTTAGAGGTGTTATAGAGAGATATAGATATAGAGTTCTAGATGTGTTAGAGGTGTTATAGAGAGATATAGATCTAGAGTTCTAGATGTGTTAGAGGTGTTATAGAGAGATATAGATATAGAGTTCTAGATGTGTTAGAGGTGTTATAGAGAGATATAGATATAGAGTTCTAGATGTGTTAGAGGTGTTATAGAGAGATATAGATCTAGAGTTCTAGATGTGTTAGAGGTGTTATAGAGAGATATAGATCTAGAGTTCTAGATGTGTTAGAGGTGTTATAGAGAGATATAGAGATAGAGTTCTAGATGTGTTAGAGGTCTAATAGAGAGAGATATATAGAGATAGAGTTCTAGATGTGTTAGAGGTGTTATAGAGATATATAGAGATAGAGTTCTAGATGTGTTAGAGGTGTTATAGAGAGATATAGATCTAGAGTTCTAGATGTGTTAGAGGTGTTATAGAGAGAGATATAGATATAGAGTTCTAGATGTGTTAGAGGTGTTATAGAGAGAGAGATAGATCTAAAGTTCTAGATGTGTTAGAGGTGTTATAGAGAGATATAGATATAGAGTTCTAGATGTGTTAGAGGTGTTATAGAGAGAGAGATATAGAGATAGAGTTCTAGATGTGTTAGAGGTGTTATAGAGAGAGATATAGATCTAGAGTTCTAGATGTGTTAGAGATGTTATAGAGAGATATAGATCTAGAGTTCTAGATGTTAGAGGTGTTATGGATAGAGAGATATAGATCTAGAGTTCTAGATGTGTTAGAGGTGTTATAGAGAGAGAGATATAGATATAGAGTTCTAGATGTGATAGAGGTGTTATAGAGAGAGATATAGATATAGAGTTCTAGATGTGTTAGAGGTGTTATAGAGAGATATAGATATAGAGTTCTAGATGTGTTAGAGGTGTTATAGAGAGATATAGATATAGAGTTCTAGATGTGTTAGAGGTGTTATAGAGAGATATAGATATAGAGTTCTAGATGTGTTAGAGGTGTTATAGAGAGAGATATAGATAGAGTTCTAGATGTGTTAGAGGTGTTATAGAGAGATATAGATCTAGAGTTCTAGATGTGATAGAGGTGTTATAGAGAGATATAGATATAGAGTTCTAGATGTGTTAGAGGTGTTATAGAGAGATATAGATATAGAGTTCTAGATGTGTTAGAGGTGTTATAGAGAGAGATATAGATATAGAGTTCTAGATGTGTTAGAGGTGTTATAGAGAGATATAGATATAGAGTTCTAGATGTGTTAGAGGTGTTATAGAGAGAGATATAGATATAGAGTTCTAGATGTGATAGAGGTGTTATAGAGAGAGATATAGATATAGAGTTCTAGATGTTAGAGGTGTTATGGATAGAGAGATATAGATCTAGAGTTCTAGATGTTAGAGGTGTTATAGAGAGAGATATAGAGATAGAGTTCTAGATGTGTTAGAGGTGTTATAGAGATATATAGAGATAGAGTTCTAGATGTGTTAGAGGTGTTATAGAGAGATATAGATCTAGAGTTCTAGATGTGTTAGAGGTGTTATAGAGAGATATAGAGATAGAGTTCTAGATGTGATAGAGGTGTTATAGAGAGATATAGAGATAGAGTTCTAGATGTGTTAGAGGTGTTATAGAGAGAGATATAGAGATAGAGTTCTAGATGTGTTAGAGGTGTTATAGAGAGATATAGATCTAGAGTTCTAGATGTGTTAGAGGTGTTATAGAGAGATATAGATCTAGAGTTCTAGATGTGATAGAGGTGTTATAGAGAGATATAGAGATAGAGTTCTAGATGTGTTAGAGGTGTTATAGAGAGAGATATAGAGATAGAGTTCTAGATGTGTTAGAGGTGTTATAGAGAGATATAGATCTAGAGTTCTAGATGTGTTAGAGGTGTTATAGAGAGATATAGAGATAGAGTTCTAGATGTGTTAGAGGTGTTATAGAGAGATATAGATCTAGAGTTCTAGATGTGTTAGAGGTGTTATAGAGAGATATAGATATAGAGTTCTAGATGTGTTAGAGGTGTTATAGAGAGATATAGAGATAGAGTTCTAGATGTGTTAGAGGTGTTATAGAGAGATATAGATCTAGAGTTCTAGATGTGTTAGAGGTGTTATAGAGAGATATAGAGATAGAGTTCTAGATGTGTTAGAGGTGTTATAGAGAGATATAGATATAGAGTTCTAGATGTGTTAGAGGTGTTATAGAGAGATATAGAGATAGAGTTCTAGATGTGTTAGAGGTGTTATAGAGAGATATAGATCTAGAGTTCTAGATGTGTTAGAGGTGTTATAGAGAGATATAGATATAGAGTTCTAGATGTGTTAGAGGTGTTATAGAGAGATATAGATCTAGAGTTCTAGATGTGTTAGAGGTGTTATAGAGAGATATAGATCTAGAGTTCTAGATGTGATAGAGGTGTTATAGAGAGATATAGAGATAGAGTTCTAGATGTGTTAGAGGTGTTATAGAGAGAGATATAGATCTAGAGTTCTAGATGTGTTAGAGGTGTTAATAAGAGAGATATAGATCTAGAGTTCTAGATGTGTTAGAGGTGTTATAGAGAGATATAGAGATAGAGTTCTAGATGTGTTAGAGGTGTTATAGAGAGATATAGATATAGAGTTCTAGATGTGTTAGAGGTGTTATAGAGAGATATAGATATAGAGTTCTAGATGTGTTAGAGGTGTTATAGAGAGAGATATAGAGATAGAGTTCTAGATGTGTTAGAGGTGTTATAGAGAGATATAGATCTAGAGTTCTAGATGTGTTAGAGGTGTTATAGAGAGATATAGAGATAGAGTTCTAGATGTGTTAGAGGTGTTTATAGAGAGTTCTATATATAGAGTTCTAGATGTGTTAGAGGTGTTATAGAGAGAGATATAGAGATAGAGTTCTAGATGTGTTAGAGGTGTTATAGAGAGATATAGATCTAGAGTTCTAGATGTGTTAGAGGTGTTATAGAGAGATATAGATCTAGAGTTCTAGATGTGTTAGAGGTGTTATAGAGAGATATAGATATAGAGTTCTAGATGTGTTAGAGGTGTTATAGAGAGAGATATAGATATAGAGTTCTAGATGTGTTAGAGGTGTTATAGAGAGAGATATAGATATAGAGTTCTAGATGTTAGAGGTGTTATAGAGAGATATAGAGATAGAGTTCTAGATGTGATAGAGGTGTTATAGAGAGATATAGAGATAGAGTTCTAGATGTGTTAGAGGTGTTATAGAGAGATATAGAGATAGAGTTCTAGATGTGTTAGAGGTGTTATAGAGAGATATAGAGATAGAGTTCTAGATGTGTTAGAGGTGTTATAGAGAGATATAGAGATAGAGTTCTAGATGTGTTAGAGGTGTTATAGAGAGATATAGAGATAGAGTTCTAGATGTGATAGAGGTGTTATAGAGAGATATAGAGATAGAGTTCTAGATGTGATAGAGGTGTTATAGAGATATATAGAGATAGAGTTCTAGATGTGTTAGAGGTGTTATAGAGAGATATAGAGATAGAGTTCTAGATGTGTTAGAGGTGTTATAGAGAGATATAGAGATAGAGTTCTAGATGTGTTAGAGGTGTTATAGAGAGAGATATAGATATAGAGTTCTAGATGTTAGAGGTGTTATAGAGAGATATAGAGATAGAGTTCTAGATGTTAGAGGTGTTATAGAGAGATATAGAGATAGAGTTCTAGATGTGATAGAGGTGTTATAGAGATATATAGAGATAGAGTTCTAGATGTGTTAGAGGTGTTATAGAGAGATATAGAGATAGAGTTCTAGATGTGTTAGAGGTGTTATAGAGAGATATAGAGATAGAGTTCTAGATGTGTTAGAGGTGTTATAGAGAGATATAGAGATAGAGTTCTAGATGTGTTAGAGGTGTTATAGAGATATATAGATCTAGAGTTCTAGATGTGTTAGAGGTGTTATAGAGATATATAGATCTAGAGTTCTAGATGTGTTAGAGGTGTTATAGAGATATATAGATCTAGAGTTCTAGATGTGTTAGAGGTGTTATAGAGAGATATAGAGATAGAGTTCTAGATGTGTTAGAGGTGTTATAGAGAGATATAGAGATAGAGTTCTAGATGTGATAGAGGTGTTATAGAGAGATATAGAGATAGAGTTCTAGATGTGATAGAGGTGTTATAGAGATATATAGAGATAGAGTTCTAGATGTGTTAGAGGTGTTATAGAGAGATATAGAGATAGAGTTCTAGATGTGTTAGAGGTGTTATAGAGAGATATAGAGATAGAGTTCTAGATGTGTTAGAGGTGTTATAGAGAGAGATATAGATATAGAGTTCTAGATGTTAGAGGTGTTATAGAGAGATATAGAGATAGAGTTCTAGATGTTAGAGGTGTTATAGAGAGATATAGAGATAGAGTTCTAGATGTGATAGAGGTGTTATAGAGATATATAGAGATAGAGTTCTAGATGTGTTAGAGGTGTTATAGAGAGATATAGAGATAGAGTTCTAGATGTGTTAGAGGTGTTATAGAGAGATATAGAGATAGAGTTCTAGATGTGTTAGAGGTGTTATAGAGAGATATAGAGATAGAGTTCTAGATGTGTTAGAGGTGTTATAGAGAGATATAGAGATAGAGTTCTAGATGTGTTAGAGGTGTTATAGAGAGATATAGAGATAGAGTTCTAGATGTGTTAGAGGTGTTATAGAGAGATATAGAGATAGAGTTCTAGATGTGTTAGAGGTGTTATAGAGATATATAGATCTAGAGTTCTAGATGTGTTAGAGGTGTTATAGAGATATATAGATCTAGAGTTCTAGATGTGTTAGAGGTGTTATAATATAGAACAGCAGGGGGTTGTTGTTGTTCTTTGTGTTGAACCGACTGACTCATCACATCCCGGTAGAGGCCTTCAGACACCGGGAACTGCTTCCCGGTGTCTGAAGGCCTCTACCGGGATGTGATGAGTCAGTCGGTCTCCCGGTAGACCTCCCGGTGCTTCAGGTCTGGTGGATCATCAGAGGGGTGATGATCACAACATGACTTCATATGATTCAGTTATTCACCTCTACACCACATTAATACAACACAACCACCGGAGAACCACCGGAGAACCACCCGGTAACACCCGGAGAACCACCGGAGAACCACCCGGTAACACCCGGAGAACCACCGGAGAACCACCCGGTAACACCCGGAGAACCACCGGAGAACCACCCGGTAACACCCGGAGAACCACCGGAGAACCACCCGGTAACACCCGGTAAATCAGTGAATATCACCGCTACAGGGAGATTCACCGAGCAGGCCGTGAATCCACCGGGAAGGCCCTCCGGTAACATCCCGGTACCGGCCCGGTGATCAGTAACAACATGGCGGACACACAGAGAACACTAACACTACCGGAGACTACCGGAGGATCTACCGGAGGATCTACCGGAGGATCTACCGGAGACTACCGGAGGATCTACCGGAGGATCTACCGGAGGATCTACCGGAGGATCTACCGGAGGATCTACCGGAGACTACCGGAGGATCTACCGGAGACTACCGGAGGATCTACCGGAGGATCTACCGGAGGATGTGTCGGTTCTTACCGGGATGTGTTTACTCATTGAAGATTGTAGCTTGATCATACAGCCGGTCCTCAGAAAACGGTAGAGAGATGAATCGGTGCTCCACCATGCGGTCCGGTTCTGTCCGGTTCCGGTTCTGGTTCTGATCCTCCGAGCAGACACGAACACTCCTGATCCTCCGAGCCGAGCCGAGCCGAGCCGAGCCGAAGACTGCCGAGCGGCTGCGCCGACGTCACCACGACGTCACCACCGAGACAACACTTCCTCTCTCACCTTTCACAATAAAACACACCTGTTGTTGCATCTGTAACCAGCGGTGGAAAGTAACGAAGTACATTTACTCCAGTAGTCTAATGCATGTTTACTTTACACTGCTGGAGCCAGTGGTATAAAGTAACTAAGTACATTTACTTTACACTGCTGGAGCCAGTGGTATAAAGTAACTAAGTACATTTACTTTACACTGCTGGAGCCAGTGGTATAAAGTAACTAAGTACATTTACTTTACACTGCTGGAGCCAGTGGTATAAAGTAACTAAGTACATTTACTTTACACTGCTGGAGCCAGTGGTATAAAGTAACTAAGTACATTTACTTTACACTGCTGGAGCCAGTGGTATAAAGTAACTAAGTACATTTACTTTACACTGCTGGAGCCAGTGGTATAAAGTAACTAAGTACATTTACTCCAGTAGTCTAATGCATATATTATATTCTATATGCTCTAATGCAGTTTGGTCTCATGTGTGATTTCAGGATTTCACTGTACTGAAGTATTTCATGTCTTTTTTTTCCTTTTATTCCTTGAAAGTATTTCTGTCCCCATGAATGAAAACATCTTGAGCTTTATTTTGAAGAGACACCCCGGGATCTATATTAAATGATCTGGAGCTTGATGACGCTCTTTAAAACCTAAAACCTAAAACCCCTCCCTGAAAACATGAGGTGCTCTGCCCAGACATATCTCTGCCTCCAGGCTGCACACACACACACACACACACATACACACACACACACACACACACACACACACACACACACACACACTGGTCAGGTGGTGGCTGCTGAGGCCCGACTGACCTTTGACCTCCCAGTGAAGCTCCTCCTTTAAGGCGGAGGAATACAGCAGCGGCCACTTCAGGAATAATAATAAGATAATACTGTTTTTAATAGTTTGTATCACATGATCTTCATCAGCAGGCGGAGTAGGTCCGTCGTCATGCATTTCACTGAGCACTCTATGGACATCTCGTCCACGTTGGCTTAACAGAGTGAAAACTTCCTGAGGAAGACCATGTGATATGATAGAAAGTATGGAGGACGGAACCTGACTAAATAAATAAATAAATAAGTAATTAAATGTAGCACAAATAATATTAAAAATAAATGTAGCCATTAATGAAATAATAAAATGTGTCATAAATTGTAATATTTATGTTTTACTTTGCTTCTTTATTCATCTATCTTTGTATTGATTCCTTTATTTATTTACTCTTCTGTTTTATTTTACCTTTATGAATTTATTTTTATTATTTAAAAAAACATTATGTATTCATTTATTTTTGATTTGGCATGTTCAGTCCTCCATAAGAAATCTCCAGAACAGCTACTAAATAACAACAACAACAACAACAACAACAACAACAACAACAACAACACATGTAGTAATGATAATAATATTGAAATTAAAATTAAAATAAAATTAAGAATAAGAATAATAACAACAACAACAATATTAATAATACTTATACTACTAATAATAATAATGATAATAATAATAATAAACAGCTTTATTTATAGAGCACTTTTATTCTTTTTAACCTCTGATGTAGCTCAAAGTACTTTACAAAAGAAAAGAAAAATGTAACATATCCAAACAAGGGCAGATAGATGCTAAAATATATAAGTGAAATTAAAAACAGACACCATTAAGAATAATAAAAATGAGATAATTAGTCTAAATAAATAAATAAATAAACAAATAAATAAATAAATAAATAAATAAATAAACAAATAAATAAGTATTAATAACAGCAACAACAATAATAATAATAACAAGAAAAAGAAGAAGAAGAAAAATGACATCAATTAAAAGCCAAACTAAATATTATAACTAGGTTTGTAGTTGTAGTTTAAAGGTTCAGCGATGTCTGCATCTCTTCTAGCTCTCGGTAGGTTATTATTATTCCATAGTTTTGGAGATTAGTTTAAAAAGCTGCGCTGCCTTTTTTCTTGAGTGTATAATTGTGAGTATTTAAATGGACCTTGTGGTGAGACTGTCTTATAAACCAACATTTGATTCCATATAATGCATTAGAAGGTGGTACCATTATACTGCTAAGATGAAGAAGTGACTCTACGCTGCTTTAGTCTGTAAACACTGACGTTCAGCTGCTTCCTTTAAGGACACACACTGTTTATTAGAGCGTGTTTCAGTCAGACAGCAGCTCTTTAATGCTCTTTATTAGAGCGTGTTTCAGTCAGACAGCAGCTCTTTAATGCACAGACCATCACTAACAGCAGCAGCAGCAGTCATTGTCTGCTCCTCATAGTCTCTGGAATAAATACATATCTTTCTGGAAGCTCACACAGAGCCGCTGAGCTCTGCAGTTTCACTCTGCAACCACACAAAAGCACCTCTGAATTGTCCTCACGAGCAGCCAATGAGCTCAAAGCAGCGGCAGCGGCAGCGGCTCGGCGTTCCACCGGCGGCCGGCTGCTGCCAGTTTCCAGCCGGACTCCCGCGGGTGTCGAGGGGGGCAGAAAGAATCTTCTAATCCGTCACCATTGTACCAATTGTCTATAAAGATTGATGTGCGCGTGAAGCTCTGCCTTCACAGGAGGGCTATCAAATTCTAAATCACACTTCATGAAAGAGTCCAAACAAAGAAATGAATGATTCGGAAGATTTCAAGGTAAAAACTCAAAAGGTGTGAACGGACACGGCAGCTTTGGCTTCATGTGAACGGACACGGCAACTTTGGCTTCATGTGAACGGACACGGCAGCTTTGGCTTCAGATATGTCGCTTCTCTTTGACTTGTGTGTCTGTTTTTGTCCGATGTGGTTCCGTGCTCTCTTTGGTAACTCTTCATGTAAACTCGACCGTCTCTTACCAGACTCGTGACCGACTGTGTGTTTTCCAGGAGAGTCGAAGCAAAGACCAGATCGACGGCACCCGGATGAGCCTGGGCCACAGGAAGGGAGTGAGGGTGAGTGGGAAACACGCTCCTCCGGTGGACTGGGGCAGCAGGAGAGGAGGTCCGTCCATCGTCCACCCTCCCACCAGCATCGCTTTACCTCCAGACACCCCCACGGTGATCTCCATCGGCCCGCTGCCTCACAGGCCCCCCGAGCGCGTTGACGATCCCAGGATGGACCGAGCTGCCGCCGGGGACGACTGGACCACAGAGGAGTCCTCTCAAACCAGAGCGCCCTACGGTGACGGGGGCGTCCCCCGGCAGACCATGGAGGAGCTGAAGACCATCCTGAGGGACAGTCCTCTGCTCAGCATCCGGGGGAGAGATGATGGGAAGCCAGGGAGTCCTTACACGTACCTGCATGGAAGCAGCAGCAGCAGCGGCGGTGGCGGCAGTGGAAGGCCCGACGGACGGCAGGACGATGGAAACCCCAACAGGACGTTCAGCACCTTCAAACCCCAGTGTGACGCTTCCAGAAGGGGGCCCAGGTCCACAGATAGCACATCTATTCAGCAGCCTTCCGGCGTGGATCCATCCAGCTCTCTCAGGTCTGATGCCAACACAAATAGGCAGCCTGGAGTTGGAGCTCACACATACGCCAGCGGAGGCTCCTGGGGAGAGACTGGAGCTACTCACACAGGTAGGTGGAGCTTTGGTTGGAGATGAAGACTTATCTTCATCTTCATCATCTCATCAAAACAGAGTAGAGAGTAGATGGCCTCAGCTCTGTGAGGACAAACCATTCAAAGAGGCTGAAGTCTTGGTTTAAAGTCTTGGCTTTGTCTTGTTCTAGTTCCTGTTTGAACTTGAGCTCCACTTGGACTCAATGATTGATGGATATCGACTTCTTCAATCTGAAAGAAATACATTTTTATTTGTGGTCTTTTAACTTGTTCAAACTGATAAGCCAGTTTTAAGGAATTAACTTAGTATTGATCTCTTTTAAGGAACTCTTTAATCCTTAGTTTTACATTCGGAGCAACTTGATCAATAGTTTATTACCTGTTTTGAGGTTGTTTTTCAAACTTCTCTACTTTAACCAGTACTCATATTTAAATATTTCAAACATCTAACAACCGTATATTGTAAAAAAATCAACTGGTCAGTGACACCATAGTGGACCGACTCTGATTCTAAAGGATTTTAAACCTGGTTACGTCTCCATCTTGGTTGTTGTCCGTCTCCATCTTGGTTTTTAGTCGTCTCCATCTTGGTTTTTAGTCGTCTCCATCTTGGTTGTTGTCCGTCTCCATCTTGGTTTTTGGTCGTCTCCATCTTGGTTTTTAATCGTCTCCATCTTGGTTTTTGGTCGTCTCCATCTTGGTTTTTAGTCGTCTCCATCTTGGTTTTTGGTCGTCTCCATCTTGGTTTTTGGTCGTCTCCATCTTGGTTGTTGTCCGTCTCCATCTTGGTTTTTAGTCGTCTCCATCTTGGTTTTTGATTGTCTCCATCTTGGTTTTTGGTCGTCTACTTCTTGGTTTTTGATTGTCTCCATCTTGGTTTTTGGTCGTCTCCATCTTGGTTTTTGATTGTCTCCATCTTGGTTTTTGATTTGTCTCCATCTTGGTTTTTGATTGTCTCCATCTTGGTTTTTGGTCGTCTCCATCTTGGTTTTTGGTCGTCTCCATCTTGGTTGTTGTCCGTCTCCATCTTGGTTTTTGTCCGTCTCCATCTTGGTTTTTGGTCGTCTCCATCTTGGTTGTTGTCCGTCTCCATCTTGGTTTTTGGTCGTCTCCATCTTGGTTGTTGTCCGTCTCCAACTTGGTTTTTGTCCGTCTCCATCTTGGTTTTTGGTCGTCTCCATCTTGGTTGTTGTCCGTCTCCAACTTGGTTTTTGTCCGTCTCCATCTTGGTTTTTGGTCGTCTCCATCTTGGTTGTTGTCCGTCTCCAACTTGGTTTTTGGTCGTCTCCATCTTGGTTTTTGGTCGTCTCCATCTTGGTTGGTGTCCGTCTCCATCTTGGTTTTTGCTCGTCTCCATCTTGGTTTTTGGTCGTCTCCATCTTGGTTGATGTCCGTCTCCATCTTGGTTTTTGGTCGTCTCCATCTTGGTTTTTAGTCGTCTCCATCTTGGTTTTTGGTCGTCTCCATCTTGGTTTTTGGTCGTCTCCATCTTGGTTTTTGGTCGTCTCATTCTTGGTTTTTGGTCGTCTCCATCTTGGTTGATGTCCGTCTCCATCTTGGTTTTTGGTCGTCTCCATCTTGGTTGATGTCCGTCTCCATCTTGGTTTTTAGTCGTCTCCATCTTGGTTTTTAGTCGTCTCCATCTTGGTTTTTGTCTGTCTCCATCTTGGTTTTTGGTCGTCTCCATCTTGGTTTTTAGTCGTCTCCATCTTGGTTGTTGTCCGTCTCCATCTTGGTTTTTGGTCGTCTCCATCTTGGTTTTTGGTCGTCTCCATCTTGGTTGTTGTCCGTCTCCATCTTGGTTTTTAATCGTCTCCATCTTGGTTTTTGGTCGTCTCCATCTTGGTTTTTGGTCGTCTCCATCTTGGTTTTTGGTCGTCTCCATCTTGGTTGGTGTCCGTCTCCATCTTGGTTTTTAATCGTCTCCATTTTGGTTTTTAGTCGTCTCCATCTTGGTTTTTAGTCGTCTCCATCTTGGTTTTTAGTCGTCTCCATCTTGGTTTTTGGTCGTCTCCATCTTGGTTGGTGTCCATCTCCATCTTGGTTGGTGTCCGTCTCCATCTTGGTTTTTGGTCGTCTCCATCTTGGTTTTTGGTCGTCTCCATCTTGGTTGGTGTCCGTCTCCATCTTGGTTGATGTCCATCTCCATCTTGGTTTTTTGGTCGTCTCCATCTTGGTCTTTGGTCGTCTCCATCTTGGTTGATGTCCGTCTCCATCTTGGTTGGTGTCCGTCTCCATCTTGGTTTTTGGTTGTCTCCATCTTGGTTTTTAGTCGTCTCCATCTTGGTTTTTGGTCGTCTCCATCTTGGTTTTTGGTCGTCTCCATCTTGGTTTTTGGTCGTCTCATTCTTGGTTTTTGGTCGTCTCCATCTTGGTTGATGTCCGTCTCCATCTTGGTTTTTGGTCGTCTCCATCTTGGTTGATGTCCGTCTCCATCTTGGTTTTTAGTCGTCTCCATCTTGGTTTTTAGTCGTCTCCATCTTGGTTGTTGTCCGTCTCCATCTTGGTTTTTGGTCGTCTCCATCTTGGTTTTTGGTCGTCTCCATCTTGGTTGTTGTCCGTCTCCATCTTGGTTTTTAATCGTCTCCATCTTGGTTTTTGGTCGTCTCCATCTTGGTTTTTGGTCGTCTCCATCTTGGTTTTTGGTCGTCTCCATCTTGGTTGGTGTCCGTCTCCATCTTGGTTTTTAATCGTCTCCATCTTGGTTTTTAGTCGTCTCCATCTTGGTTTTTAGTCGTCTCCATCTTGGTTTTTAGTCGTCTCCATCTTGGTTTTTGGTCGTCTCCATCTTGGTTGGTGTCCATCTCCATCTTGGTTGGTGTCCGTCTCCATCTTGGTTTTTGGTCGTCTCCATCTTGGTTTTTGGTCGTCTCCATCTTGGTTGGTGTCCGTCTCCATCTTGGTTGATGTCCGTCTCCATCTTGGTTGGTGTCCGTCTCCATCTTGGTTTTTGGTTGTCTCCATCTTGGTTTTTCGTCGTCTCCATCTTGGTTGGTATCCATCTCCATCTTGGTTGGTGTCCATCTCCATCTTGGTTTTTGGTCGTCTCCATCTTGGTTGTTGTCCGTCTCCATCTTGGTTTTTGTCCCTAAATGAACATCATGCTGTATTGAAGAAGACTTGAAACATAAACTCATGTTTACAATGTTTACTGAGGTCATAAATCAAGAGAAAAGTAGAAGCTCATTTTCTATCAGACTTCTATAGAACCAGAGGAGTCGCCCCCTGCTGGCTGGTAGACAGGATGCAGGTTTCAGGCTCTTCAGCGTCGGCTTCTCTTGTCAGACCCGGAGGAAGCCCGCTGGGAAAAACATGGATTCATGTCTTTTTTCTCCAAAAACGCAATACTTTGAATTTCAGATTAAACTTTCCAATGATTGTCAAATGTTTTTTTAGACATCTGAAACTCTTTTCCACAGATAACGGAAAGGAGACGGTCGAGGTCTTTGGGAATCAGCGGTTCATTGCAGCCATGGAGCAGATCAAGCAGCAGATCGCCAGAGAAAACATCAACTTCGTCCGCTTTGAGGCCACCGACCTCCACGGGGTGTCCAGGTCCAAGACAGTGCCTGTCCGCTTCTTCCACGTAATCACCTCACCTCTTATCCATCTATCCATCTATCTGTCTATCCATCCGTCCATCCATCCATCCATCCATCCATCCATCCATCTATCTATCTAGAAGGTCTGGTTTCCCGGGGAGTTTTATGCTGGTACTGTTTCACCACCTAACTCCCTCTGAAACCACAAACAGTCATTTTAACATTACTGTTGTTGTGTATAAATTAAACAAAGATGATATATGAGCTTTAGAGGTATTGGTAGAGCCAACCTTGTTTCAGTCTTTATGCTTAGCTAGGCTAATCACCTGTCAGTTATACCTCCATACTTAACGCACCAACATCAGAGTGGTATTGATCTTCTCATCTCAGAAAGGAAGTGATTGAGTAGAAAGATGTTTGAATGTAAACGTGTCATCCTCAGGAGAAAGCAGTGTACGGGGTACCGATGCCGAGAAGCTACTTGGAGCTGACCCTGAGCCCTAAGAGCAACGAAGTGGACAACGCCAGCGCCGCCAACTTCAGCAGTGATGTCCTCCTGATCCCTGACCTTTCGACCTTCAGGGTCTTACCCTGGGCCGAGCAGACGGCCCGGGTCATCTGCGACCCCTGCACGGTGACAGGAAGCCCCCTCCGCACTTCACCTCGCCTCATCGCCAAGCAGCTCCTCGGCCAGCTCCAAAGCCTGGGATTCTCCCTGCACTCGTCCTTCACTTACGAATGCTGCGTCCTCGGAGCGCCGGACCGCATCGGACCAAAGACGCTCCTGTTCCCGGCCACCACGCTGCTCGGCAACCACGACCTGCCTTTCTTCCAGCAGCTGGTGGACAGCATGTACTGCATGGGCGCAGACATAGACAGCATTGCGTCCGCGATCGGCCCCGGCCAGATGGAGATCAACCTGAGGCCAGAGTTTGGGATCGCGGCCGCAGATACCGCCTTCACCTTCCGCACTGGCATCAAAGAGATGGCTCGTAAACACAGCTACATCGCCAGCTTCTTCACCGACGACGGCCTGTACAACGCCGGGGTGCTCTCTCACAGCTTGTGGGATGCTAACGGGCGTCGTAGCCTCTTCCTTAGCGGGGAGAAGACGGGCGAGCTGTCTGAGATCGGCAGGAAATGGCTGGCCGGGCTCCTCGCCCACTCCGCCGCCCTGAGCTGCCTGATGTCGCCCGGCCTGAGCTGCCGAAGCCACATCGCCAAGACCATCAAAGACCCCAAACGGATGCTCTACGCCACCTGCGGCTGCAACGATAACAGCAGCTCCTTTAACATCAAGTGTCACGGCGGGAGGGAGACGCACATCGACAACAAGCTGGGCTCAGCCATGGCCAACCCTTACATCGTGCTGGCCGCTACTGTGGCCGCGGGACTGGACGGCATCAGGAGAAACCTGAACATCGACGCCGGTCTGAACAAAGCGCCCTGCCAGCAGAAGGACTTTGCCGTTCCCGTGAAGATGGACGACGCTCTGGAGGCGTTGGGGGAGGACCACGTCATCCGCAGCACCCTCGGAGAGCCGTTTATTCAGTATTTCATCGCCATGAAAAAGTTTGAGATTGAGACCCAAGAACTGGATGATGAGAGGAACAAGTGCCTCGAGTATTTCATCTAGAAACACACTAATAAAAGCATGAAAACAGCCTGGACAGCTTTTTATTTTATATATTATGTTGATACTTTATTATTATCATTAATATTATTAATATTATTATTATTATTATTATTATTATTATTATTATTATTATTAATATTATTATTATTATTATCATTATTATTATTATTATTATTATTATCATTATCATTATTATTATTATTATTAATAATAATAATAATATTATTAATATTATTATCATTATTATTATTATTAATAATAATATTATTATTATTATTATACAGATTGTAGATATTTTTCAGTCATTTCAAAATAAAGGTATAAGTACAGCCTCAATGTGCAAAGCAGTTTTGTTGTTGTTGTGTCTCTATATACTGACCTCGGAAACATCAGTTCACAAAACAATCACATCTCAAAGTCTATTGAGTCACTGCTCTGGAGCTTTCTATCAAAATCACATGACGTAAAAAATTAATTCTGAGGACTTAAAGGACTTCTCTATGGAGGACAAAACCTGCCAATATCAAAAATGAATAAATAAAAGAATACAGAAATAAATTAGTTTGGGGAAATAGATAGGGAAAATAATGCATACAAATCAATCAATCAATCAATCAATCAAGCAATCAATAAATCAATAAATAAATCAATAAATCAATAAATTTGGTAATGAATAAAAAATATATATTATTGATTAATTCATTCAATATTTATTTATTAATTTTTTTAGTTATTATTTATTTATTTATTATAAGGTTATTATGAAATGTTTTGCCCAGTGATGCCTAAAACAAATCTGTCAACTGAAGCTTTAAATGTAACAAAATAATATTAAATATAAATATAGGCATTAATTAATTGACAAAGTGTGACCTAAATTGATATTTCTGTTTTAATTTGCTTCTTTATTTATTTACCTTTGTATTAATTACCCTATTTATCTGCTGTATTTAATTTGACCTTTTATTTATTTGTTATTATTAACTTTTTTTTTTTTTATTCTTTTAAAATGTATTTGTAATGTCTTTATTCATTATTAAATATATCTATGTATTTATTTATTTATTTTTATGCATTATTTCCCCAAACCTATTTATTTCTATATTCTTTTCTGTATTTATTTTGTATTTAGGCAGGTTTTGTCCTCCATAGTGAAGTCTTTAAAGTCCTCAGAACTTTTTTAATTTATTTTAATGTCATGTGATTTGATTGAAAGCTCCACAGCAGCGACTAAATAGACTTTGAGGTGTGATTGTTTCCTAAACTGCTGTTTCCAAGGTCAAGAATAAACTTTTACTTAAAAAAAACACATTTCTTTTTAGTTTATGTGCCCAGATGTGAGTCTGAAGCTTCTGCTGCTGCACCAGTAGAATGGAGATGAATGCTAGCGCTGCGACCTGAAAGAAATACATTCAAATATTCAACAGCAGAAGCAACGTCCTCGTTCCTCCGTCAACAGACTGGTAACTTCTCAAAGGAACTATTTCTTCAGTAGAAAGTAGATCCAATGAATCCTGTTCACAGTGACGTGAAGTCATTAATCAGGAGTCACATTACTTTGTGAGTCAACGTGGTTGTATTGCATGTTTTAATTCTTTGTTGGATTTCTCTGTGTTACATCCACACATGCTTCAAACATGAATATCTTCCATGAGTCAAAATCACCACAAGATGAGAACATAACAACATCAAGCCGTGATAGAAAAACAATATTTTACAAATTAGACAAAGCAAAAGTACATTAAAGGATAAGGTTGGTGATATTATACTGTTTTTGTTATGGTCAACGAGTTCCATGAAAAGACCAAAACCAACAAGATGCAATACTTCCTGACCTCCCAACAACCTGTCCGTGTCTCTCAGAGCTCTCCGAGTCACTAGTTCCTATTAATGATGTCAATACTTCCTGACCTCCCAACGCTGTCCGTGTCTCTCAGAGCTCTCCGAGTCACTAGTTCCTATTAAAGATGTCAAATGTTAAAAAAACGGAAAAAATATAGTTTCATTTTTGACAGAAAGGCTCAGTAATTTCCTTAGACTGTATATAAGAAGTGGACGTAGTCACCGTGACGTCACCCGGTGGTTTGTGGACTGCCAAACTGAAGCCTGAGGTTCAGCATTTGTGCCGTCGCCATCTTGTGTTTTTGCAACCAGAAGTGACATGAGGGGGCGGAGCTAGTGCTGCCTTCAGATGAAACTGGTGAGCTTGTGTTTACAACACGGGAAGTCGTGAACACGATGTGTTTGGCGTTCAAGTGGTTAAGTGTTGAGAACACCGCTGCTAAGCAACGACAACATTAACGTTACTGTCGCCGTCTAGAAACCACAGAGGCTAACAATTTAGCAAGCTAGCAAACATAATGTAGTAAATGTAAAGCCATAATGACAGAGGAGAAAGATGAGGCCGTTGGAATATCAACATTTTCCTCAGACACGTTATAAAACTACCAAGAAAAACAATATACCACTAAAATTATATTCAGTTATCATGCCCCGAAACATGAACCTCCATGACCTCCGCCGTTTCTGACAACGTCAACAAACACGTCACAACTCGTGAACTCGGAGCTTTCAGAACCGTTCCACTGACGAGGTCGTGAATACGACATGAGGAGGGGGGGGGCGTTAACATGGACTCTACTGGTGAACACGGTGGACACCACCACATCTGAAGGCACCAATACTCACGGTGACGTCACCCGTTGGTTTGTGGACTACGGTTTTGAAGCCTCGAGTTCAGCATTAAGCCCGTCGCCATCTTGTTTTTGTGCAACCAGAAGTGACACCAGAGGGCAGAGCTAAGGACAACCCAACGCTGAATAAGACGTTTTCAGGCGACCAAAACTCCCCGACCGGACAACAGAGGAAGAAGAAGAGGTATCAGACTTTGATTCACACACAGTTCTTGTAGTAATACTTTCACTGTTGGTTTTTGGTCTCGTTATAGAAACATATATATATATATATATATAAATATATAATGTCACCAGACTTATCCATTAGGTCAACTTTCACAAAGAACAAACACTTTCAATAGAAAGACAGATATTCAAATACCTGTCAGTGTCTGCAAGCGCTACATATTCCCCCTGCCATAACTTCATCTGTAAACACCTGGACTTACTGGTATTATTATTATTATTATTATTATTATTATTATCATTATTATTATTATTATTATTTTTATTATTATTATTACATGCTTCCCTGTAACATCCAGTTCAAGGTAACATAGACACTGATTTAGTAGCAGATACCTGATAAATGGCATCTTTCCTGAGATATCTGAGCCACATTATCAAAGCAGTGTTGACCACATACAGTATCTACGTCTCATAAATCAATAATCAATACATGGATAACTTTGCCTTCATTCCTGAGCAGCCCGGTCTCACCAAATGGCGTATGGATAACAACAATATGTAAGACATTTCACGTGCAATCACAACGCCGTACTTGCTTTTGGCGTGTCGGTCTGTACTAGGGATGTTAATAATTAACTGTTTAACCGTTAAGAATTTAAACCGATTAACGCTATCGGTTACACGGTTAAACGATATATATATTAATATATATTAATACCAGACCAGATCTAGAATCTCTCCAGCGTGTTCTGGATCTACCCCGGCGCCTCTTACCAGTTGGACGTGTCCGTAAAACCTCCAAAGGGAGGCGTCCTGATCAGATGTTGAACAACCTCAGCTGGTCCCTTTTCAACGGCTCTACTCAGATAGGGTTTTCCTCACCAAAATGTAGCGTAAGTTTGGAGTGTTTTTTAGCCTCCTTCTCGACAAGCTAGTCTGACATGGTTGATCCCGATGGATTCATCAGGTTCTCTAGTTTACTATGATACCAGTATCTTCACTCTAGCTTTAAAACGGAGCCGCTACAACCTAAAGATCACAAGCTGCGTTATTGGATTAAAGAAATTAGTGGCGTTAAAACTAATATGCATTAACGCTTTATTATCCATTAACTTTGACAGCCCTAGTATTTTGGATCAATGTGCCTTCGAAACAATGGGTCTTCGGAACAATGTGCCTTCGGAACAATGCGCTTTCGGAACAATGGGACTTCGGAACAATGGGCCCGTATTATACTTAATTCACGTGATGTTTTTGGTTTTGTTGCCTAAACATAGCCGCGACTGTTTCATGGTAACAACGCAGCCTTTAATGGCACACAAAAAGCCTAGAATGCGTTATCATGACACGGAGAAGGTCCTTAACATTGTGTGCTATTCATACGCCTTCCTGAGCATGGCGGCCCTCTTCTCTTCTCTACTTGTTCTTGCTTATTAGATTTCCTACTCGCTGCATGAACCTTCCCAGTTTGTCAGAACCACTTTGTGACTGATACAAAGGGTCCCGTCTGTTCAGGGGAGAGCCTCTGTCTTTCTCTGAGGCTACCACCTTCACTGACTTATCCAGACTTTCAGTGCTAAGCAAATATTCAAATCGACTGTAGACTCTCTCTCTCCTGGCGTGATAGACGGTCTCTCCCTCGTCGTTCAGAGTGCTCCTCGAGCCTCGGTCCTGGTCTCCTGCAGGGTTCGGCTTTCTTTTGCTTGACTGCTGAGGAGATCTCGGGAATGATGATTTGTGCTTCTCAGTCTCCGCTGAACCACTGAGAGAGTTCTGCGACCTGGAGATGCTCGGCGACTGACCTTTCTTGGTCGTTTGCTCTACCGCAGGTGCCTGTGAATGGTCTCCTCTGATTGGTTGGGTTAATCCTGAAGGAGTCCGCGATCTCAGTGAGGCATTCCTCTGGAGGGACTTCTCCTCTTTTTTGGATGCTTTCTTGTCGTCTGGCGTAAGCATGGAATATACTTTCTTTCTCAGGGAGTTCTTCCTTTGGAGGGGCGGCTCCTCGCGCTGCTTTTCCTGTTTTTCCGTGTGACCACTCGTAGCTTCCACTGCATGCTGAGATCCTGTAGAAGTGTTTAAGCTTTTTGGGACAGTTTGTACCTCAGTGGATATTGATTTCTTTCCTTCTTTTGGAGCAGCTGAGCCTGAGCTGTTGGCCATCTTACCTACAGAACCAAGGCGTCCTCTGGTTGGATCCTGGCGCTGTGATTCTGCAGGTAATCTGGATTTCCCAGAGTTCTCCTTTGGAAAAGCTTTCTCGTCTTTGTTAATCTCCTCATTTCCGTCTTTGAATGCGGCCGAGTCCGAACTGTTGACACGCGAACCTTCTTTCTCTTCCGGGAGCTCGGTCAAAGACTCCATTGCTCTCGGGTGTTGGAGACCGCTGGGCTGCAAATGAGCGAGCTTAAGCGACGGATCGTTTAGTATCATATCTAAATCAGCAGCAGCAGAGGTCGTCCTGGAAAGAGGCTCGTGCCAGTCGTATGTCTGCATCGTCTTTCGATCTGGAGCCGTTGTGACGTCGTGGTGAGAGGCAGAGCGGTGGACATCACTGAGAGTTTGCTCTCTTTCCTTATTTGGCTCATTGTCTTTGAAGCTGGCCGTTTCCAAGATGCAACCGTTCTGCGCATTTGGCTCTAATTCTGCCACGTTCTGCCTCATGTCCTGCCCTCTTAATGGAGACATATATTTGGGTCTTTCCAGAGTCGGATACGCAGACCTCAAGGACTCTTGGCTCTGCCTGAGATTAGCGTATTCCTGCAGACTGAGCCTCTTCTGTCTCATTTCCTCCATCCTGGACTTAATGTCCCTCGACCTGTTGTGAACCAGCTGCTCGTTTAAGCCTGTGTGGCTTCCATATGGAGATATCGCATCACATGATGCATCTAGAGGCACGTCGCCGTCGTTAAAGTATGCGTCCATCTTCCACCTGTGGAGTGATGTTTCAGAGTTGAACGGTATCAGATTCTGGTCCGTTCCATAGCGAGTCAGGTGCTTAAGGTGCTGCTGGGACAACCTGTTTGTTAGCAGCAAGTCGCCGCCCCCCCTCAGGTTAGGTCCCGTCTTATCAACAGGGACTCCGAGGTCCTTGGTCCCCATCCTCAGCCGAGTCAAGGAGTTCAACTTCTGCAGTTCTCCGCCATAACTGTGTCCCCGCATCAGATTCCCCATGTCGAAACAGTGAGACTGATGCAGCCTCTCCTGCACGCTCAAGCCTCGGGTCATCATGGTGGCGTTGTTAAACCTGTCATCCTGAGCACTCCTCATGCCGTGCATCACTTTGGGTCTCATGTGAGTTTGGCGGAGGGAGAGCTGGCTGGAGTTTGGGCTCTGCATGGCCACAGTGTCTCTCAGGTACTGGACCAACGGCCTCTCCCTGGACAGAACTGTAGGAACTACAGAGCGAGCGTACAGTCGGCGAAACTCCTCATCGTAAGAGGTGACCAGCTGACCTGTGATCACCAGGACCATGCTGAGGTTGATCTTCTCAAACGACCACGTGTAGCTGAAAAAGAAAACGGTGACTCAGTCATCAGAGAGCCAACAGTAGTTCCACAAAACAACTTTAAAATGACAAGAGTCAAACAGAATGAATATTGTGCTTTCTACACCTTAACATGTGATCTGTATCTGGATAATGACATCTGATCTACAGCCTTTGTGTTTACACCTATTAACAAACCTACTTGTAGTATTAGCATTGATAGATGTTATATTGATTCAACCTGCATTGAGGTCACATCTCAATGTGCTAATAAGTTAGGCGGGGCCGGCGGACTTGTCAACTGAATCAGGATTAAATGGATGGCCGTCATTTATTTCAAAATCACTTTTTAGGATCGGAGGTAGGATCAAGACCTGCAACTGATTATCCAATGAGATCCAATCACAATGCCATTGGATGCGTTCTTGCTTGCATCCACACCCGGCATGCACTGGTGTTGTTCCTTACCCAGATAGGACATCCAGAAACAGATCGCATGTTAATGCAAGATGTAAACATGGAAACAAGAGGCACCAAATGCCCTTCAAATTCAATCAGGGGAATTTGAGCTGTTGAGTTTGACAGGTGGATTAAAGAATGAATCCTAGTTTTGATTTCATTGTTGAGGCGTACATGTGAAAAAGGGTAAAGGTAGGACGGACTCACCTGTATGTTCCATACAACACCGTCCGGCAGTCCACCAGAATAAATCTTTGCTCCAGATCTCCGCGGAACTTCACCCCGGACTGACACTGATACTGCTGCCCCTGAACCGTCCGGACGCGGATGTTCTGGTGGAGAAACCAACAGAAAGAGTCACCAGGTTAATATATATATATATATATATATATATATAAGTTTAATTTATTATTATTAAAGTCTCGTCAGAATAAAGTCCAGTTATTTGAACTGTGTAGTTGTTTGTGAACACAACACTGACATATCATTAATCATAGACTGTGTAGAAGAAGTAGATGAAATCACCGTGACGTCATCCATCAGTTTGTGGACTCACATTTTGAAGCCTCGAGTTTTACATTTTGCCCGTCGCCATGTGACACTAGAGGGCGGAGCTACAGTACAACAGAACGCTGAATGAGACATTTTTAGTAAACCAAAATGTTCTAATTAACTTTGATGAAGTGAAAACACGCTGTGATTAAAGGGTTAAAGTTGTAAGACTAAAACACGGACAACTCCCAGACCGGACAACGCCGTGGTAGCGACCTGTCAATCAGCAGGTAGCCCCGCCCTAAAGCATCCCCTGCTTTATGGTCTATCTGACTCTAAACGGGACCATAAGTTACTAAATGAACATCATGCTGTATTGAAGAAGACTTAAAACATAAACTCATGTTTACAATGTTAACCGAGGTCATAAATATAAATATAAATATAAATACATATATATATATATATAAATAAGACATAAATCAAGAGAGGGGGAGGCTCAATGCTCTGCTACAGGATGTTCACCAGCTGTGTCAGTCGGTTTTCAGAGCTTTATTTAGTTATTAAAGTGGTGAGAATGAGAATGAACCAAAACAGAAAAGTTTCCAGCCCCAAAACCAAACAATGAGCTGAAAGACGCTAAAAGGTGATCCATTGCCACTTTAAATGACATTGTGTAATCATGCATTGCAGACTTTGCAATGATAATGCAACTGACCAAACTGAACAGGTGCTCAGCCCAGTCACACTACATGGTGTATGAATCACACAGTCATTTGGAAGTTATTTTGCGTGCAATAAGAACGCCGTTCTTGCTTTTGGCGTGTCATTTGTACGCCATGTAGTCTGTACTGACTCATGATGGGCAGGAGGGGAGATGGACGCGTCCAGCATTGAACCAGCGTTGAACCAAGTGTTGTTGAGTTATTTTGAAATTAGGTTTGTGACGTGTTTTCCGTACTACTGTTGTTGTTTCTGTACGTATTTACGAGTTTACCTACTTATTTTAAACCCAACCGTGATGTTTTTCTTAAACCTAACTAAGTTGTTTAGTTGCTTAAACCTAACTAAGTAGTTTAGTTGCTTAACCCTAACTAAGTTGTTTAGTTGCTTAACCCTAACTAAGTTGATTAGTTGCTTAAACCTAACTAAGTAGTTTAGTTGCTTAACCCTAACTAAGCTGTTTAGTTGCTTAACCCTAACTAAGTTGTTTAGTTGCTTAAACCTAACTAAGTTGTTTAGTTGCTTAAACCTAACTAAGTTGTTTAGTTGCTTAAACATAACTAAGTTGTTTAGTTGCTTAAACCTAACTAAGTAGTTTAGTTGCTTAAACATAACTAAGTTGTTTAGTTGCTTAACCCTAACTAAGTTGTTTAGTTGCTTAAACCTAACTAAGTTGTTTAGTTGCTTAAACCTAACTAAGCTGTTTAGTTGCTTAAACCTAACTAAGCTGTTTAGTTGCTTAAACCTAACTAAGTTGTTTAGTTGCTTAAACCTAACTAAGTAGTTTAGTTGCTTAAACATAACTAAGTAGTTTAGTTGCTTAAACATAACTAAGTTGTTTAGTTGCTTAAACCTAACTAAGCAGTTTAGTTGCTTAAACCTAACTAAGCTGTTTAGTTGCTTAAACATAACTAAGCTGTTTAGTTGCTTAAACATAACTAAGTTGTTTAGTTGCTTAAATCTAACTAAGTAGTTTAGTTGCTTAAACATAACTAAGTTGTTTAGTTGCTTAAACCTAACGAAGTTGTTTAATTGCTTAAACCTAACTAAGTTGTTTAGTTGCTTAAACCTAACTAAGCTGTTTAGTTGCTTAAACATAACTAAGTTGTTTAGTTGCTTAAACCTAACTAAGTAGTTTAGTTGCTTAAACCTAACTAAGTAGTTTAGTTGCTTAAACCTAACTAAGCTGTTTAGTTGCATAAACCTAAGTTGTTTAGTTGCTTAAACCTAACTAAGTAGTTTAGTTGCTTAAACCTAACTAAGTTGTTTAGTTGCTTAAACCTAACTAAGCTGTTTAGTTGCTTAAACCTAACTAAGTAGTTTAGTTGCTTAAACCTAACTAAGCTGTTTAGTTGCTTAAACCTAACTAAGCAGTTTAGTTGCTTAAACCTAACTAAGCTGTTTAGTTGCTTAAACCTAACTAAGTAGTTTAGTTGCTTAAACCTAACTACGCTGTTTAGTTGCTTAAACCTAACTAAGTAGTTTAGTTGCTTAAACCTAACTAAGTAGTTTAGTTGCTTAAACCTAACTAAGCTGTTTAGTTGCTTAAACCTAACTAAGTTGTTTAGTTGCTTAAACCTAACTAAGCTGTTTAGTTGCTTAAACCGAACTAAGCTGTTTAGTTGCTTAAACCTAACTAAGTAGTTTAGTTGCTTAAACCTAACTAAGCTGTTTAGTTGCTTAAACCTAACTAAGTAGTTTAGTTGCTTAAACATAACTAAGTAGTTTAGTTGCTTAAACCTAACTAAGTTGTTTAGTTGCTTAAACCTAACTAAGCTGTTTAGTTGCTTAAACATAACTAAGTTGTTTAGTTGCTTAAACATAACTAAGTTGTTTAGTTGCTTAAACATAATTAAGTGGTTTAGTTGCTTAAACCTAACAAAGTAGTTTAGTTGCTTAAACATAACTAAGTTGTTTAGTTGTTTAAACCTAACTAAGTTGTTTAATTGCTTAAACCTAACTAAGTTGTTTAGTTGCTTAAACCTAACTAAGCTGTTTAGTTGCTTAAACATAACTAAGTTGTTTAGTTGCTTAAACCTAACTAAGTAGTTTAGTTGCTTAAACCTAACTAAGCTGTTTAGTTGCATAAACCTAACTAAGTTGTTTAGTTGCTTAAACCTAACTAAGTAGTTTAGTTGCTTAAACCTAACTAAGTAGTTTAGTTGCTTAAACCTAACTAAGCTGTTTAGTTGCATAAACCTAAGTTGTTTAGTTGCTTAAACCTAACTAAGTAGTTTAGTTGCTTAAACCTAACTAAGTTGTTTAGTTGCTTAAACCTAACTAAGCTGTTTAGTTGCTTAAACCTAACTAAGTAGTTTAGTTGCTTAAACCTAACTAAGCTGTTTAGTTGCTTAAACCTAACTAAGCAGTTTAGTTGCTTAAACCTAACTAAGCTGTTTAGTTGCTTAAACCTAACTAAGTAGTTTAGTTGCTTAAACCTAACTAAGTAGTTTAGTTGCTTAAACCTAACTAAGCTGTTTAGTTGCATAAACCTAAGTTGTTTAGTTGCTTAAACCTAACTAAGTAGTTTAGTTGCTTAAACCTAACTAAGTTGTTTAGTTGCTTAAACCTAACTAAGCTGTTTAGTTGCTTAAACCGAACTAAGCTGTTTAGTTGCTTAAACCTAACTAAGTAGTTTAGTTGCTTAAACCTAACTAAGCTGTTTAGTTGCTTAAACCTAACTAAGTAGTTTAGTTGCTTAAACATAACTAAGTAGTTTAGTTGCTTAAACCTAACTAAGTTGTTTAGTTGCTTAAACCTAACTAAGCTGTTTAGTTGCTTAAACATAACTAAGTTGTTTAGTTGCTTAAACATAACTAAGTTGTTTAGTTGCTTAAACATAATTAAGTGGTTTAGTTGCTTAAACCTAACTAAGTAGTTTAGTTGCTTAAACATAACTAAGTTGTTTAGTTGTTTAAACCTAACTAAGTTGTTTAATTGCTTAAACCTAACTAAGTTGTTTAGTTGCTTAAACCTAACTAAGCTGTTTAGTTGCTTAAACATAACTAAGTTGTTTAGTTGCTTAAACCTAACTAAGTAGTTTAGTTGCTTAAACCTAACTAAGCTGTTTAGTTGCATAAACCTAACTAAGTTGTTTAGTTGCTTAAACCTAACTAAGTAGTTTAGTTGCTTAAACCTAACTAAGCTGATTAGTTGCTTAAACCTAACTAAGTAGTTTAGTTGCTTAAACCTAACTACGCTGTTTAGTTGCTTAAACCTAACTAAGTAGTTTAGTTGCTTAAACCTAACTAAGTTGTTTAGTTGCTTAAACCTAACTAAGCAGTTTAGTTGCTTAAACCTAACTAAGCTGTTTAGTTGCTTAAACCTAACTAAGTAGTTTAGTTGCTTAAACCTAACTAAGCAGTTTAGTTGCTTAAACCTAACTAAGTAGTTTAGTTGCTTAAACCTACCTAAGCTGTTTAGTTGCTTAAACCTAACTAAGTAGTTTAGTTGCTTAAACCTAACTAAGCAGTTTAGTTGCTTAAAACTAACTAAGTTGTTTAGTTGCTTAAACCTAACTAAGTAGTTTAGTTGGTTAAAACTAACTAAGTTGTTTAGTTGCTTAAAACTAACTAAGCTGTTTAGTTGCTTAAACCTAACTAAGTTGTTTAGTTGCTTAAACCTAACTAAGTAGTTTAGTTGGTTAAAACTAACTAAGTTGTTTAGTTGCTTAAAACTAACTAAGCTGTTTAGTTGCTTAAACCTAACTAAGTAGTTTAGTTGGTTAAAACTAACTAAGTTGTTTAGTTGCTTAAAACTAACTAAGCTGTTTAGTTGCTTAAACCTAACTGCGGCCGTTACCGGAGTTTTGCTGCGTGGCTTAAAAATGACACTTGAAAGGTTAACTGCGTTCTCATTGCGCTGAATGTCCTCATAAGGTCGTGATATCTGTACGCCTTCCTGTGACATCAGGTTGAGATATTTGACGTTCACTGTGACACAACTCAAGCTAAAGTTGATTTTCATTACATATGGAAATAAATTAAAACCAAAGCCTGACTGGAAATATTAGAAACATATATCCAGAAACATGAAACTCACTTTCTGTCCTCAGCTTTTCAGAATAAAAGCATCGCACCAGAATCTGGAATGTGACGCCGCCGGTTTAAAACCACGAGCAGGAAACGTTTTCAGTTAATAACACAGAACTAGATTCAGTTGGTTTCGGGTTTAACTCGTCTGGGAGCTTACAGTATATTAGCTTACTATCTATTAGCAGAATGCTGCCACTGTTATTGATTTCAGAATCAACAAGTGTAATAATTTACAGATGATAATAAGTTGAGATGTATTTGATATATTTAAGTCTGAGTTTTACAAACTTGTGAAGCATGAGGCCTTGTAGTTCTCTCATCATGCATCCAGTATTTAAAGATCAATTAAAAGCATGTTATAACGGTTATTATTAAGTAGTATGTAGAAATCATACTATGGAATAGTCATCATACTTTTGGCGGGGAAAAACTGTCATGTCCATGTCCAAAGGGGTCCCTTGACCTCTGACCTCCAGATCAGTGAATGTAAATGGGTTCTATGGGTACCCACGAGTCTCCCCTTTACAGACATGCCCACTTTATGATCATCACATGCAGTTTGGGGCAAGTCATAGTCAAGTCAGCACACTGACACACTGACAGCTGTTGTTGCCTGTTGGGCTGCAGTTTGACATGTTATGATGGGAGCATATTGTTTTATGCTAAATGCAGTACCTGTGAGGGTTTCTGGATCAATATCTGTCATTGATTTGTGTTCATTGATTTACAATAATAAATATATACATACATTTACATAAAGCAGCAGATTTGTCCACTCCCATGTTGATAAGAGGATTAAATACTGGACTAATCTATCTTCCAGTGGTCCAGTGTGGAGGATCTGGTGGTATCTAGCGGTGAGATGAGGAGGTCCAGTGTGGAGGATCTGGTGGTATCTAGCGGTGAGATGAGGAGGTCCAGTGTGGAGGATCTGGTGGTATCTAGCGGTGAGATGAGGAGGTCCAGTGTGGAGGATCTGGTGGTATCTAGCGGTGAGATGAGGAGGTCCAGTGTGGAGGATCTGGTGGTATCTAGCGGTGAGATGAGGAGGTCCAGTGTGGAGGATCTGGTGGTATCTAGCGGTGAGATGAGGAGGTCCAGTGTGGAGGATCTGGTGGTATCTAGCGGTGAGATGAGGAGGTCCAGTGTGGAGGATCTGGTGGTATCTAGCGGTGAGATGAGGAGGTCCAGTGTGGAGGATCTGGTGGTATCTAGCGGTGAGATGAGGAGGTCCAGTGTGGAGGATCTGGTGGTATCTAGCGGTGAGATGAGGAGGTCCAGTGTGGAGGATCTGGTGGTATCTAGCGGTGAGATGAGGAGGTCCAGTGTGGAGGATCTGGTGGTATCTAGCGGTGAGATGAGGAGGTCCAGTGTGGAGGATCTGGTGGTATCTAGCGGTGAGATGAGGAGGTCCAGTGTGGAGGATCTGGTGGTATCTAGCGGTGAGATGAGGAGGTCCAGTGTGGAGGATCTGGTGGTATCTAGTGGTGAGATGAGGAGGTCCAGTGTACTGGAGAAATGTCCCTCTCTAGAGCCGGTTGTTGTCAGAGTAGCGGAGGTCTTCTGGAGCAGAACCAGCCCGTAGAGTGTGTGTGTTTGTGGGAAGTGAGTGGTGAAGCAAGAGAGAGAGAGAGCGGCGGAGACGGCAGCGAGTAACGTTATCAACTCCGGCCCCAACAGGAGATATGGTGGTGCGACATGGCGGACTCCGTGGAGAGGAGCCGCTCATGGATGTATGAAGAGAAGTGGATCCAGTGTTGGAGGCGGGGCCTCGTTCATCCTATCAGAGCGTCTCAGTGGAGCAGGAAGCCCAAATGGAAAAGTACCCGGGTCTTCCGGCAATCTTCTGCATCCATTGGGCCCATGGAGCAGGCCGCTCGGTCACATGACTCGGTCACATGACTCGGTGACGGGGTCCCAACGTCACGCCGTCGTCACGGCTTGGCGCTCCAGCCTCGGTCTGGGTCTCACTCACATGAACGGAGGAAAAGAATAACTCTGGATTCAGCTGTTAGTGAGTTTTAATGATTTAAATCAGGACTGTTAGAGTCCGTACTAGAGTGTCAGAGTGTTCGTATTAGAGTATCAGAGTGTTTGTACTAGAGTATCAGAGTGTTCGTACTAGAGTAACAGAGTGTTCGTACTAGAGTATCAGAGTGTCCGTACTAGAGTATCAGAGTGTCCGTACTATAGTATCAGAGTGTCTGTACTAGAGTATCAGAGTGTTCGTACTAGAGTATCAGAGTGTTTTTACTAGAGTGTCAGAGTGTTCGTACTAGAGTATCAGAGTGTTCGTACTAGAGTGTCAGAGTGTTCGTACTAGAGTATCAGAGTGTTCGTACTAGAGTATCAGAGTGTCCGTACTGGAGTATTTGAGTGTTCGTACTGGAGTATCAGAGTGTCCGTACTGGAGTATTAGAGTGTTCGTACTAGAGTGTCAGAGTGTTCGTACTAGAGTGTCAGAGTGTTCGTACTAGAGTGTCAGAGTGTTCGTACTAGAGTATCAGAGTGTTCGTACTGGAGTATCAGAGTGTTCGTACTGGAGTATCAGACTGTTCGTACTAGAGTATCAGAGTGTTCGTACTAGAGTATCAGAGTGTCCGTACTTGAGTATCAGAGTGTTCGTACTAGAGTATCAGAGTGTTCGTACTGGAGTATTAGAGTGTTCGTACTAGAGTATCAGAGTGTCCGTACTAGAGTATCAGAGTGTCCGTACTGGAGTATTAGAGTGTTCGTACTGGGGAGTTGATTCACCTCCAAATCAATGATCCTCTGAGTTACAGACGTCTCTTTCTCAATGGAAGTCTACGGGAAAAGTCTTTTTTGGCCCGATGGCATCACGTGACGGACACAGAGGTTGTAGTACCGCCGTTTGACCACTACGGAAGTCCGGATCAACGACCGGCGCTCTTCCTGGGGGGGGGGGTTGGACCCGCTCCTTATGTAGATATGAACGTCTCATTCTAAGATAACGAAAACACAACGATTCTTATTATCAGGTGATTAAACACTAAAGAAAACAGACTTATTCATATTACATAAATTACATTTCTGCCAATAGATCCCACTAAATGTTACACGCTGGTCCTTTAAGGTTCATTTTGAACAGATAAAACATGTGTGATTAATCTTGATTTGATATTTGAATGGATCGACAGCCCTGCTATCATCTATATACTTTATATAAACTATTGTTATGATGTGTTGAGCCTCCCCACGATTCTAAAAGACCTCTGACCTCTTGTTCTTTTACTGGAATATAGAACATATAACACAGTAAGAGTAACACTTCCATGTTAAAGGAGATGCGTTTTCCTTCACTGTATTGGATTCATTCATGTTTTAAGTAGATTCTGATGAGAGTGGAGCAGCAGGAGTTTGTTTCATGGTTTCCATGACAGCGCTTTAACACACAGACACACAGAGAAGCAAACACACCTTTGTGATCCTCGACAAGATCAAACCTGTGCGTCACTTTCTCTGAGGCTGCGTTTCTGATGTGGCTACCGGCTAAGCTATTTGATCACAAAGCCGTCCCTGTCTCTGTCTCTGTTGTTTGGACTGTTGAAACGTCTTCCTGATGCTGTCTAACAGGAAAATCCAGCCCCACTCACAGATCTGTCCCACGGCCGCTGCACTCGTCTCTCTCGTACGTTAATGACAACGCAGACCAGAGAAACGCTGCTGAGTGACGGCGGCTTCACGAGGGTGTGTGGAGCAAATGTCACACTTAATCCACTAAATGCTCCCGCCAACAGAAGAAAGGTCACACCACAGGCGAAGCTTCCTCTGGCAGGAAACACTGCTGGAATACTAATCTACAAACACGCTGCTGAAGGAGCAGGAAGACGGGCTGCTTTAACCCCGACATGTCAGAAACATCACATCATATTCAACAAGTTATCGTGTTGTACTTTGAATAGTTCATGCAGGGAATGAAACCATCAGAGAACAGGCTGAATGTTGGCTGAGGCAGGTAAAGGTTTCAGGCTGATTCCTTATATTAAGAAATATTATTCATAAAAAGCAGTTCCTAAATTAAAACTAGTCAGGGATTAAGGTCACATGATCCATATCTCTACTGTCTGTTCCCACTGACTCAGTGTTTACTAGGGCTGGACGCAAAATATAGAGTATTGCATTATTATGTTTTGTGATGAAACTCTGTATTAAATTCTGATTAATAGTTTACATGCAAAGATGAACTCAGTTAATACTTTATTTTATTTGCAAAGAGCTGCACCGGCTGTGATAAATGCAAATGTAGATCTTACAATTCTGATTGTATAAAAAAGTAAACTTGTTTTTGCTCAGATTTTATGCATATGAAGGTGTGTGTCTTATATACCATGACACTTTTCCTAAAGTTAGATTTAAAAAACATTGTGATATATTGTGTGGTGGTAACCCCGGTATCATGATACGTACGTTATCGCCAGACTCTTGCCGATACACAGTCGTGGTGTTTACGGTTCTGAAGCGTTCTACGTAGATCTCAGAAGTGGCAGAAACATTGTGTGGCTCGTAGAAATGTTCAGTGACCGGCCACAGCGGCACGGCACGAACAAACTGAGTTTGAGACCCTGAGTTCATGTCTCTGTCTCTGTTTCTGTGAGTTCATGTCTCTGTTTCTGTTTCTGTGAGTTCATGTCTCTGTTTCTGTGCATCTCGTTGACCAGACAGGAAGTGATCACTTTCCATCATCACACTCTACGCAGCAATCTGAACTTCTTATGTTGAGCACTGGAAGAAATCATTTAGAGTTGGATCCTCAGTAGACAAGAGGGAGTCGATAGAGGTTCCTGTTCTCACGAGGAGATTTAACCCTCTGAGACCGCGATCACGCCGGACTTTACCGTCTTTACCGTCTTTACCGTCTTTACCGTCTTTACCGTCTTTCAGAGGCTCTAGCAGGTTCAGTTTTAGGCAGCTCTACCTACGGGCAGCAGCTCTACCTACGGGCAGCTCTACCTACGGGCAGCAGCTCTACCTACGGGCAGCTCTACCTACGGGCAGCAGCTCTACCTACGGGCAGCTCTACCTACGGGCAGCAGCACTACCTACGGGCACTACCTACGGGCAGCAGCTCTACCTACGGGCAGCTCTACCTACGGGCAGCTCTACCTACGGGCAGCAGCACTACCTACGGGCAGCAGCTCTACCTACGGGCAGCTCTACCTACGGGCAGCTCTACCTACGGGCAGCAGCACTACCTACGGGCACTACCTACGGGCAGCAGCTCTACCTACGTGCAGCTCTACCTACGGGTAGCTCTACCTACGTGCAGCAGCTCTACCTACGGTCAGCTCTACCTACGTGCAGCAGCTCTACCTACGGGCAGCTCTACCTACGTGCAGCAGCTCTACCTACGTGCAGCTCTACCTACGGGCAGCAGCTCTACCTACGTGCAGCAGCTCTACCTACGGGCAGCTCTACCTACAGGCAGCTCTACCTACGGGCAGCTCTACCTACGGGCAGCAGCTCTACCTACGGGCAGCTCTACCTACAGGCAGCTCTACCTACATGCAGCTCTACCTACGTGCAGCTCTACCTACGTGCAGCTCTACCTACAGGCAGCTCTACCTACGTGCAGCTCTACCTATGGGCAGCTCTACCTACGGGCAGCACTACCTACGGGCAGCAGCTCTACCTACGGGCAGCAGCTCTACCTACGGGCAGCTCTACCTACGGGCAGCAGCTCTACCTACGGGCAGCTCTACCTACGGGCAGCTCTACCTACGTGCAGCTCTACCTATGGGCAGCTCTACCTACGGGCAGCACTACCTACGGGCAGCAGCTCTACCTACGGGCAGCAGCTCTACCTACGGGCACTACCTACGGGCAGCAGCTCTACCTAGGGGCAGCTCTATCTACGGGCAGCTCTACCTATGGGCAGCTCTACCTACGTGCAGCTCTACCTACGGGCAGCTCTACCTATGGGCAGCAGCTCTACCTATGGGCAGCTCTACCTACGTGCAGCTCTACCTACGGGTAGCTCTACCTAAGTGCAGCAGCTCTACCTACGGGCAGCTCTACCTACGGGCAGCAGCTCTACCTACGGGCAGCAGCTCTACCTACGGGCAGCTCTACCTACGGGCAGCAGCTCTACCTACGGGCAGCTCTACCTACGGGCAGCAGCACTACCTACGGGCACTACCTACGGGCAGCAGCTCTACCTACGGGCAGCTCTACCTACGTGCAGCTCTACCTACGGGTAGCTCTACCTACGTGCAGCAGCTCTACCTACGGGCAGCTCTACCTACGTGCAGCTCTACCTACGTGCAGCAGCTCTACCTACGGGCAGCTCTACCTACGTGCAGCAGCTCTACCTACGGGCAGCTCTACCTACAGGCAGCTCTACCAACGTGCAGCTCTACCTACGTGCAGCTCTACTTACGTGCAGCTCTACCTACAGGCAGCTCTACCTACGTGCAGCTCTACCTATGGGCAGCAGCTCTACCTACGTGCAGCTCTACCTATGGGCAGCTCTACCTACGGGCAGCAGCTCTACCTACGTGCAGCTCTACCTATGGGCAGCTCTACCCACGGGCAGCAGCTCTACCTACGGGCAGCTCTACCTACGGGCAGCTCTACCTACGGGCAGCTCTACCTATGGGCAGCTCTACCTACGTGCAGCTCTATCTACAGGCAGCTCTACCTACGTGCAGCTCTACCTATGGGCAGCTCTACCTACGGGCAGCAGCTCTACCTACGTGCAGCTCTACCTATGGGCAGCTCTACCTACGGGCAGCAGCTCTACCTACGTGTAGCAGCTCTACCTATGTGTAGCGCTACCTACGGGCAGCAGCTCTACCTACGGGCAGCAGCTCTACCTACGTGCAGCAGCTCTACCTACGTGCAGCTCTACCTACGGGCAGCAGCTCTACCTACGTGCAGCTCTACCTATGGGTAGCTCTACCTACGTGCAGCAGCTCTACCTACGTGCAGCTCTACCTACGTGCAGCTCTACCTACGTGCAGCTCTACCTACAGGCAGCTCTACCTACGTGCAGCTCTACCTATGGGCAGCTCTACCTACGGGCAGCAGCTCTACCTACGTGCAGCTCTACCTATGGGCAGCTCTACCTACGGGCAGCAGCTCTACCTACGTGCAGCTCTACCTATGGGCAGCTCTACCCACGGGCAGCAGCTCTACCTAAGGGCAGCTCTACCTACAGGCAGCTCTACCTACAGGCAGCTCTACCTACGGGCAGCTCTACCTATGGGCAGCTCTACCTACGTGCAGCTCTACCTACGTGCAGCTCTACCTACAGGCAGCTCTACCTACGTGCAGCTCTACCTATGGGCAGCTCTACCCACGGGCAGCAGCTCTACCTACAGGCAGCTCTACCCACGGGCAGCAGCTCTACCAACAGGCAGCTCTACCTACGTGCAGCTCTACCTATGGGCAGCTCTACCCACGGGCAGCAGCTCTACCTACGGGCAGCTCTACCCACGGGCAGCAGCTCTACCTACGTGCAGCTCTACCTATGGGCAGCTCTACCCACGGGCAGCAGCTCTACCTACGGGCAGCTCTACCTACGTGCAGCTCTACCTACGGGTAGCTCTACCTACGTGCAGCAGCTCTACCTACGGGCAGCTCTACCTACGTGCAGCAGCTCTACCTACGGGCAGCTCTACCTACGTGCAGCAGCTCTACCTACGTGCAGCTCTACCTACGGGCAGCAGCTCTACCTACGTGCAGCAGCTCTACCTACGGGCAGCTCTACCTACAGGCAGCTCTACCTACGGGCAGCTCTACCTACGGGCAGCAGCTCTACCTACGGGCAGCTCTACCTACAGGCAGCTCTACCTACATGCAGCTCTACCTACGTGCAGCTCTACCTACGTGCAGCTCTACCTACAGGCAGCTCTACCTACGTGCAGCTCTACCTATGGGCAGCTCTACCTACGGGCAGCACTACCTACGGGCAGCTCTACCTACGGGCAGCTCTACCTACGTGTAGCTCTACCTATGGGCAGCTCTACCTACGGGCAGCACTACCTACGGGCAGCAGCTCTACCTACGGGCAGCAGCTCTACCTACGGGCAGCTCTACCTACGGGCAGCAGCTCTACCTACGGGCAGCTCTACCTACGGGCAGCTCTACCTACGGGCAGCTCTACCTACGTGTAGCTCTACCTATGGGCAGCTCTACCTACGGGCAGCACTACCTACGGGCAGCAGCTCTACCTACGGGCAGCAGCTCTACCTACGTGCAGCTCTACCTATGGGCAGCTCTACCCACGGGCAGCAGCTCTACCTACGTGCAGCTCTACCTATGGGCAGCTCTACCCACGGGCAGCAGCTCTACCTAAGGGCAGCTCTACCTACAGGCAGCTCTACCTACAGGCAGCTCTACCTACGGGCAGCTCTACCTATGGGCAGCTCTACCTACGTGCAGCTCTACCTACGTGCAGCTCTACCTACAGGCAGCTCTACCTACGTGCAGCTCTACCTATGGGCAGCTCTACCTACGGGCAGCAGCTCTACCTACAGGCAGCTCTACCCACGGGCAGCAGCTCTACCAACAGGCAGCTCTACCTACGTGCAGCTCTACCTATGGGCAGCTCTACCCACGGGCAGCAGCTCTACCTACGGGCAGCTCTACCCACGGGCAGCAGCTCTACCTACGTGCAGCTCTACCTATGGGCAGCTCTACCCACGGGCAGCAGCTCTACCTACGGGCAGCTCTACCCACGGGCAGCAGCTCTACCAACAGGCAGCTCTACCTACGTGCAGCTCTACCTATGGGCAGCTCTACCCACGGGCAGCAGCTCTACCTACGTGCAGCTCTACCTATGGGCAGCTCTACCTGTCCAACGTGCACGTACCATAATGGAGAGTCACGGAGAAACTGACGCTATATTCAGCAAAAAGCATCAAAACTCAAAAGGTCGGATGATTTAAATGTTTGAAGTGGAAGGAAGCGATTGTGTGAACGGAGTCGGCCAGCAGATCAACAGTAACCGCCGACATGGCGTCTAATCGAGCTGCGGTGGCTGCATCACGGGTACGGTTGTGTATTTGTCACCTTGAGGTCCTGGATGTTGACGCCCACCCGGTGGGACATGGCGAGGAAGCTCTTGAACTGGGAATCGTCCAGGAGGACGTAGACGACCACGCCCCTCAACGTGGCCGTGATGAGCTCTTTGAAAATGTCCACGTCGGTGAAGACGTCCATCGCTATGGCGATAACCTGAAGACAAGATAAGATGAAGACAGAAATAAAGTTCAGTCAGAGAGGCACTGTAGGAGCTTTCAGACAAAAGCTCTACCAAGAAAAATACATTTTAAATGTGTCAAAACAGATTCAGATACTGTAAATGAGGAGGATGAGGAGGAGTGTGAATGAGGAGGATGAAGAGGAGTGTGAATGAGGAGGATGAGGAGGATGAGGAGGAGTGTGAATGAGGAGGATGAGGAGGAGTGTGAATGAAGAGGATGAAGAGGATGAGGAGGAGTGTGAATGAAGAGGATGAAGAGGAGTGTGAATGAGGAGGATGAAGAGGATGAGGAGGAGTGTGAATGAGGAGGATGAAGAGGATGAGGAGGAGGATGAAGAGGATGAGGAGGAGTGTGAATGAAGAGGATGAAGAGGAGTGTGAATGAGGAGGATGAAGAGGATGAAGAGGAGTGTGAATGAGGAGGATGAAGAGGATGAGGAGGAGTGTGAATGAGGAGGATGAAGAGGAGTGTGAATGAGGAGGATGAAGAGGATGAGGAGGAGTGTGAATGAGGAGGATGAAGAGGAGTGTGAATGAGGAGGATGAAGAGGATGAAGAGGAGTGTAAATGAATAATAATAATAATAATAAGGAGAGGTTCTCTGAGGACTAATTAGTGGTTTGTGTCTTAATAATGATCAGACTGGATTTCACACCTTGTACACTGTGCATGATTACACTGGGCCGTGCACATCACCGCGTGCATTTTATCAGTCATTCCACACGGTGGATATCTGTGGACACGCTCACGCTCACGCTCACGCTCACGCCCACGCCCTGCTGTAATGTGTGAATTATTAGTTTGAGCTCTGGAGACGGCGAGCCGGTCGTCATCACAACGTGAGGAGTTGAACACGGAGAACATTCAAGCTGAGACACGTTGGCTGATTAGTAAAATGAGTCTGAGAGTGAAACCTTCATGTTAACCTCGTCTATGAATAAACCCGTTAACAGTTATTAACGTTTTACCTCTGTGAAGCTGAGCAGAGCAACATGTAGTCTGTAAGTCGTACAGTATATACCTCATGCTGCGGCAACATGTTTCATCATTTCTTCTTTTAATTAACAGCAGTAATGACTAATAATTGGCCTCAGGTGCTCCTTTTTTGCCGCTAGTCAGTATTCTGCCAGCTGAAGGTCACGGTTATAACTTCAGTAGCTGCTGGATCCACGTTTTCTTCACATAATTACTGTTGCTTGTCAAACCTGCTGTCCAATAAAGTTAGTGTTGGTAGAAGTACTCAGATATTTCAATAAAAGTAGTAATACCACAGTGTAAAAATACTCAGTCCTGCATTTAAAATTTTACTTCAGTAAAAGTACCGAAAGTATCAGTATGCAAAATAGTACTAATAATTTATTGTTAATAAATTGTATAATTATTGTTTACACACATCCGTTGCCAGTCCCTCTCCTTCCTGGGTAAACATTTCTTGTTGCTCCCTTTATCCCCTGGACCCTAAACGGGGAACGTAACAATTGGAGGCTCGTCTGGGATCTTGGACGAGCCCCCAATTATTACGTTCCCCTTTAATTTGATAACGACTGGTTGAAACCGGTTGAGAAATGTAGGCGTTATAGTGCTTTTTATCCAGAGAAACGGCAGCTCCCCCGTTCACTTGTAGGAGGTTACAGGCCAGTCTGGACAGGTCCAATATGCCGCCCACGTTGACATATCGCTGCGACGGGTTGAAGCGTCCAATGCAGCGTCTATGATTATATGTCTATGAGTTTCGCAGTACAAACGCCTCCAGTAAAATCGTTAAAGGTCAACTCAGCTGTTACAGGATGTGTGTTTAGCTCGCTGCATGTAGACCTTTTCAAACTTGACAACATAAACCGTCTATATCGGCCTCTTTGTATTCAGTTTCTATTCTTTTAGTTCATTGTAATATGTGACATGTTACTGAATCACAACAAGCTGTTTTACATTTAACAGTTAACCTTTAGTTCAGCGTAATAGATTGGTGGTTATGGTTTTATGGTTTTATCACAGTGGGTAAGCGGCTGCAGGACGGAGCAGGTCGGACCTCCAGAGGAGCGGGAGGCTGCGTTGTAACATGTGTGATCCGGCACACGTCTGCTCGTCAGCCCCGCAGGCTCTTACATGAGGACTGAGTCAGATCAAGTGGATCCATCCTGATTGTGTGATGTGTTTCTGCAGGTTTTATCCGAATGGGGCAGTGCTCCTTGTAAATGTAAATCACGGAACATCTAAATTACAGCCTCTTGAAGTAAACTGATGCCATTTGATTTGTCATCATGAAGGCCTTAAACCCCCCCGATCCACAGAAAAACAAGACTCGGTCCAAAGCGAGCTCACGTCTGGACCGTGTTGATCAGTCTGTGAATTTGTGAATGAATTGTTCCACTAAGAGTCAGAACTGATTTCATGCTGACCATCAAATTGGTGTCTATGTACACGAATCAATACATTACATTTCATGACTATTTCACGAACTGCTGTGCGACTGGACTGTAATGTAATATTCTATAATAATATTGGACTTTTTAAAGGAGCCATTGTGCATAACGAGTACTTTTACTTTGGATACTTTGCTGATAAAACTTCTGTCCTTAATTCAGGACTTGTACTTGTAATGGTGTATTTTTAGATTCTGGTATTTCTACTTTCACTTGAGTAAATGATCTCTAAGAGGCCTGCAGTGTGCTGTGTACGCAGAGAAATATGTAGTGTGCAAAGCAACGCCTGTCACTGTGTTTGTGCTGCAGATTAACTGCTGTTGTGTTAAATATGTGTGTACACCAAAGACAGGAAGAGGAATCTCTACACATTTATCCTCCATGATAGCCGGGCAGTTAAGCTGAAATATCCACAACAATTGTGCCTTTTATGATAAAAGCAACACATTTAGCACAGATTGTATGTTATGTATAGATATAGAGATCTGGGCGCTGCAAGAAATACACCGTTAGAACGGAGAGATCTTCAGCTTTCCATCGGTGCGTTTCTCTTTTTATTAGCAGTCAAAGTGATGGAGATGTCGCTGGATGAAGTTCAGGATTGGTGGTAACTTCTATTGTCACAGGTTGTATATTGGTTGTTATTCTATCATGAAGGTGAAGGGGTGAACTTTGACCCTGAAGTGACCTTCATGCTCCTTTTATTTGGTTTTCAGGTTTTTTCTCAGCTTAAAAGTTTTTAAAAAGCACCTTTAAAAACTAAAGAGGTAATAAAAACCTGTCTGTGATCTTCTGACATCTGATCTGATCAGCTTGAACACACCTTGGAAATCATCATGACTCTGATTTAGGAATATTTAGCGCCTTTTTGGAGCCATTTTTTAAAATGTCTGCCACGGCCTTCAGGGGTCAAATATCTATATCTATAACATATAAACCGAAATCTGTGTGTTGCTTTTATCACAAAATGCACAATTGTTCAGCTCACCTGCCGCTCTCTGATGGATCAGATGACTGGGACTGTTCTATTATTCTATAATACCATATTGTCTTTATCAGTATTGTGTCCTCACCTTCTTCGCCTCCTGGATCTGTTTGCGAACCACTTCTTTGATGGTGGGTGTGTTTTGTCTGGGCGGGTGGAACAGCAGGCTGATGCTGGTCTCGGCGCCCTCCAGCGGGACCTCCGGCCAGCCCAGGTCCAGGTCCGGCACCTCGTCGTCCGACTCGGTCGGGAAGTAGGTGGAGTGGCCGGCCTCGTCGGCGACCCGTCTCCCCTCGGAGGAGTCGTCGTCCTCCACGACCGGTAACTCTGCATTTTCCAAAATGAACAGGATCTCCTCCTCCGACAGGAAGTGGCTGATCTGCTCGGCCCGGAGGAACTCCTCGTAGGCCTCCTTGCCTCCGCACAGCAGGGCATAAATGGCCAGGCGGTAGGACTCTTTGTAATGCGGCTGGATGTAAACCGGATCGTCTTCTTCTTTCAGTGAAGACAGGCAGGACAGATTGGACTCCATGGATGAGACTCTCTATGTGAGCAGCAGGCCTCTCTTTACCTGCAGTGTGACAGGTGGTGTGACTGTTAATCAGACTCAAAACCAGAATGAAGCAACACAGAGAGCAGTTTACATATGTAAAGGGACAACGTTAAAACCTGTCTGTCCAGTGTGATTCACCACCAGTAGGTAAATAGTACAAAGCATGAGGTGACAGACGGTTAACCTCCAACATCAGGATGAGAAACATCAACACACTTACTTCATGACTGCTGAAAGGAAACCCTGAAACAGCTTGAAGAGAAGTGAAAGCCTCCAGTCTGTGTCTCTGCAGCACTAAGGTGTGGATCTGAACCAATATGTTGTTGTACCTGCCCTGTTGGCTCACATACTGACACGAGCCCCGCCCACCTCAGCTCACCTGGCTTTCAGGAGCAGGAGCAGGTTTGTTTACCTGCTCAGCTGTCGGCCGGAGCATTTCAACCTGGATATGACACAATGTGTGCACATGTGCTGCAGCAGGAGTCCTGTTACCTCCTGACAAACATGGTTAACCCCTCAGAAGCATGAAGAAGAAGCTGTACGGGTTCCAGTCAGATTACTGAGAGGACGACTCGATAGATGTTTCAATGCTCTCTCACGCTTTGAGGTTGTAGAAAATACTCTTTACTAATAGATGCACTTCTTTAGTTATAGATTGCTGCAGGGATGACGTGTTTTATTTGTATTTCTCTGGTTCCCTCCACTAACAGGAAGTGATCATCTCTCTGGTTCCTCCACTAACAGGAAGTGATCATCTCTCTGGTTCCCTCCACTAACAGGAAGTGATCATCTCTCTGGTTCCCTCCACTAACAGGAAGTGATCATCTCTCTGGTTCCCTCCACTAACAGGAAGTGATCATCTCTCTGGTTCCCTCCACTAACAGGAAGTGATCATCTCTCTGGTTCCCTCCACTAACAGGAAGTGATCATCTCTCTGGTTCCCTCCACTAACAGGAAGTGATCATCTCTCTGGTTCCCTCCACTAACAGGAAGTGATCATCTCTCTGGTTCCCTCCACTAACAGGAAGTGATCATCTCTCTGGTTCCTCCACTAACAGGAAGTGATCATCTCTCTGGTTCCCTCCACCAACAGGAAGTGATCATCTCCCTGGTTCCTCCACTAACAGGAAGCGATCATCTCCCTGGTTCCTCCACTAACAGGAAGCGATCATCTCCCTGGTTCCTCCACTAACAGGAAGTGATCGTCTCTCTGGTTCCTCCACTAACAGGAAGTGATCATCTCTCTGGTTCCTCCACTAACAGGAAGTGATCATCTCCCTGGTTCCCTCCACCAACAGGAAGTGATCATCTCCCTGGTTCCCAGAGGTAACCAGAGACCTTCCAGACGACGGAACAGGAAGTGAAGAAATGCTGACTCATTTCTGTGATTTAGGACTCATTCTAGCTAACGCTCTATTCAGTATGAAGGGTTTGTTCTGTACATGGAGACCAAAATGCTGTTGGATGGATCAACCAGACTGACAGAGAAAAGGACAGAAGGAGACAAAGCGTCTGAGCACCAGTTGAATCAGAACAGAAGGAATCAATAACCTGTAAACTGAGCATCAAACCGTGAGCAGATTTAAACAGAGAGAAGAAGGTTTAACTCCATATTTAGAGCCCAGTTGCACCGTGTTGGTTCAATAATGATCGAAGGTCACTTACGCTTCTCTGGACTGGAAAACAAATTCAACATCCAACAGTATTCTCCCATCATGCAACACTGTGGGGACCATCAATAAAACAGTTAATATTGAAGGAACAAGAAAACAATCAACATAACAGCTGATTTTAAACTTTTAAATGGAGACAGAGAAGAGAAGAGATCAATCACAAAGACGTCAGGAGGAGGTTCATACGTTTATTGCCATCACAAAGCATCGGGGGGGAAACACAACATGTCGCAGACAGACCGACCTCTCGGGTCAGGAAGTGAATATTCATTATTCACAGGATCACTAACTGATGAAAGCTACCTGGGACTAAAGGATCGGTTCCTAAAGGAGGAAGACATCATCACCCCAGAGAAAGAAAGACTAAATAATGTGGTGTTAATCTCCGTCCCAGGTCCCGACCACATGACCCGGCTCCATCCCTGCCCGCTCCCAGCTCACCATCTTTAAAGGACAATTCCACTTTATAACAACTGTGGTCTGATTTCCGGAGATCTGGTCGTCGTTTTAACTGGTTATGATAACTTACCAGATGTACTCACCAGATTCAGGCAACACAACCACTTAGGTAGGGTTAGGAAACGGTGGTGGTTGACGTTGACTTCACTGACTAACGAGTCACATGACTCACGGGGCTGACGATACCGACGAGTCACGTGACTAAATAAGTCAACGTTACTTTTAGTTTCACGCGGGACACGAACGGTGGTCTCCTGGTGGAAAGTCTTGTGTTTGTTTGACTCGTCCACCGCCGCTCCCCTTCCACCCTGAACGACTGTCACGCTATTAATACTGTACGCCGCTGCTCCGAGCGTGGAAGAACGCCGCGGGGGGGGTTTAGTCTGGAGTTAGTTGAAAGCCCGGCTCATCTCGTACTGTTGCTAAAGGGTCTGTTTCCGATGCTGAGGGGCGCCGACCGGACGGTGGTATTTGAAGAGTCGGGAGTGAGAACGGGTTGTGAACCCAACTACAACCCGTCTGACTGTCTTTGTAGTGACGTCACTGAAATGACGTGATTATGACCCAAGTTGTAATAAAACAGGAATTCTCCTTTAACATCCACAAACATAAAGTATACAGGCGTTCCACTGAGAAGTGGAAGGTGCAGCTTTTAAAACATTTAAACATCTACCCTGTTGTTTTTTTATTCTTTTTCTTAGTTTTCCTGCCTGTTAAAAGCACAGCGATATGAAACTGAAAGGAAATCTACTGTACGCTGGTAGCCGCTGTAAAGTCTGTCTGTTATATCTGGATATATCCTGGAACTAGTTCTCAGAGATGATAGAGAACACTAGAACTGGTTAGAACCTTCTAACTGGTTAGAACCTTCTAACCGGTTAGAACCTTCTACCTGGAAAGAACCTTCTAACTAGTTAGAACCTTCTAAATGGTTAGAACCTTCTAACTAGTTAGAACCTTCTACCTGGTTAGAACCTTCTACCTAGTTAGAACCTTCTACCTGGTTAGAACCTTCTCATTAGTTAGAACCCGTTCTTTAAGTCAGCGGTCGTCCAGAAATTCTCAGACTTCTATCAGCGGCTACGTCTACATGAACTCTAACACCTCAGGGTTTCACACTCATGCTATAAATCAGCAAACGTTTCCCCCGTTAGACGTCACCACCGCCGTTTACTTCCTCGGTGGGGTCGGAGACTTCATGAACCTGGGCGGGGTGGGCGACTTGGCGCCGCGGGATGGAGTCGGAGACTTTGGGGTCGGGGTGGGAGATTTGGGGACCGGGGTGGAAGCCGGGGTCGAGGCCGGAGTCGGGCTCTTCATGGACGCCGGGGTCTGGGACTTAGAGGGGGTCGGGGTCGGGGTCTTGGAGGGGGGAGCCGGGGACCTCGGCGGCACGGGCGTGGACGCTGGCGTGGCGGCGGGCGTTTTGGGCTGTCCCAGTTTGGGCTCGGGGATCTTCTCGCCGTGCTTGTAGACGCTGACGGTGATCTCCACGAACTCGCCGCCGTACTTGTTCCGGACGTTGATGCTGTACTTGCCGGAGTCGTCAGGAGTGACCGTGTTGATGACCAGGCTGGCGAACTTGCCGCCCTCAAACGTGACCTTGGTGTGCGGGGTGGAGGCGACTTCCTGCTCGTTCTTGAACCAGGAGACCTCGGGGGTCGGCTCGCCCCACACGGTGCAGGTCAGGCTCAGAGACTGGAGAGGGTCGAGAGTCAACTCAAGTCAACATTCATTCTAAACGGAGGTTTAAAAACACTTAAAGGAGCAGTTCAGCTACGCTGTAATAAACCCACTTATACTGAGAGCACTGGTTCCCAACACGGGGATCGGGACCCCTCAAGGGGTCCTAAAATAAATCTGAAGGGTCATAAGATCACTAACAGGATAAGAAAGAAGAAGAAAAATATATTTCTGCCACAGAAAGGTTCATTTTTTCAGACGTTTTTCAAATCTTTGCTATTTCTTGTGAATTACTGGATATGTTTTAGGTTTTTAAAGGAACAGTCCGTTGGATTTAGTGGTGTTTAGTGGTGTTCCCCTCTGCTCACTCCTCTCTTTCCAAGACTCAGGTTACGTGAGCCGCCAAGCGTTAAACCGTGGTAACGCCGTTCACCTCTCTCAGAGGCCGTCCATACCATAATAACATTACTTTAGGAGCAACTGGAGTCAGACGGCGGCTGGCGGTACCACGGTTTAGCATTCTGTGGCTCACGGTACCACAAGCTTGTCGGAGAACTACGGTGTGCTGGAAATCATAAAATCTACTGAGTGCCAGCAGATTCTTCTCTGTGACAGCTCAGCAAACTGCGTCTGTTTATGAAGACTTGAACTAGAAAAAGCTAAAAAAAGAAATACTTGTAAACCTGTAAAACCGACCGTATGTGCATATCTGGATACCAAACAAGAGCAAGGGACGGCCCAGTTTTACATTTGTTTCATAAAGGAATGCTGCCGGGGCCGTTCAGCTCTTCGACCTCCTTATTACTGCAAACAAAACCCCTCAAATGAATGCATAACAATATACATATTATTAACACAGTGTTTACCTTCTCCTCCATAATAGTGACCACGTCAGGCAGACCACCGACCACTCTGCCGCGGTCTGAGGAGACACAACAACACGTCATCAGACACAGGAAACTCCACTTTAGAGCAGAATATCGGCCTGGTTTGCATTGTGAAGTCATGATGATGTCATGATGATGTCATGATGAAGTCGTGATGAAGTCGTGATGAAGTCGTGATGAAGTCGTGATAAAGTCGTGATGAAGTCATGATAAAGTCGTGATGAAGTCGTGATGAAGTCGTGATGATGTCATGATGAAGTCGTGATGAAGTCGTGATGAAGTCGTGATGAAGTCGTGGTGAAGTCGTGGTGAAGTCTTGATGAAGTCGTGATGAAGTCGTGATGAAGTCATGGTGAAGTCGTGATGAAGTCGTGATGAAGTCATGGTGAAGTCGTGATGAAGTCGTGATGAAGTCGTGATGAAGTCGTGGTGAAGTCGTGATGAAGTCTTGATGAAGTCATGATGAAGTCGTGATGAAGTCGTGATGAAGTCGTGATGAAGTCGTGATGAAGTCGTGGTGAAGTCGTGATGAAGTCGTGATGAAGTCGTGATGAAGTCGTGATGAATTCGTGGTGAAGTCGTGATGAAGTCGTGATGAAGTCGTGATGAAGTCCTGGTGAAGTCGTGATGAAGTCGTGATGAAGTCCTGGTGAAGTCGTGGTAAAGTCATGGTGAAGTCGTGATGAAGTCTTGATGAAGTCATGATGAAGTCATTATGAAGTCATGATAAAGTCATGATGAAGTCATGATGAAGTCATGATGAATTCATGATGAAGTCATGATGAAGTCATGATGATGTCATGATGATGTCATGATGAAGTCATGATGAAGTCATGATAAAGTCATGATGAAGTCATGATGAAGTGATGATGAAGTCATGATGAAGTCATGATAAAGTCATGATGAAGTCATGATGAATTCATGATGAAGTCATGATGAAGTCATGATGATGTCATGATGATGTCATGATGAAGTCATGATGAAGTCATGATGAAGTCATGATGAAGTCATGATGAAGTCATGATGAAGTCATGATGAAGTCATGATGATGTCATGATGATGTCATGATGAAGTCATGATGAAGTCATGATAAAGTCATGATGAAGTCATGATGAAGTGATGATGAAGTCATGATGAAGTCATGATAAAGTCGTGATGAAGTCGTGATGATGTCGTGATGATGTCGTGATGAAGTCGTGATGAAGTCGTGATAAAGTCGTGATGAAGTCGTGATGAAGTCATGATGAAGTCATGATGAAGTGATGATGAAGTGATGATGATGTCATGATGATGTCGTGATGAAGTCATGATGAAGTCATGATGAATTCATGATGAAGTCATGATGAAGTCATGATGAAGTGATGATGAAGTGATGATGATGTCATGATGATGTCGTGATGAAGTCATGATGAAGTCATGATGAATTCATGATGAAGTCATGATGAAGTCGTGATGAAGTCGTGATGAAGTCGTGATGATGTCGTGATGATGTCATGATGAAGTCATGATGAAGTCATGATGAATTCATGATGAAGTCATGATGAAGTCATGATGAAGTCATGATGAAGTGATGATGAAGTCATGATGAAGTCATGATGATGTCATGATGATGTCATGATGAAGTCATGATGATGTCATGATGAAGTCATGATGAAGTCATGATGAAGTGATGATGAAGTCGTGATGATGTCGTGATGATGTCGTGATGAAGTCGTGATGAAGTCGTGATGATGTCGTGATGATGTCGTGATGAAATCGTGATGAAGTCGTGATGAAGTCATGATGATGTCATGATGAAGTCATGATGAAGTGATGATGAAGTCATGATGATGTCATGATGATGTCATGATGAAGTCATGATGAAGTCATGATGAAGTCATGATAAAGTCATGATGAAGTGATGATGAAGTCATGATGAAGTGATGATGAAGTCATGATGATGTTATGATGAAGTCATGATGAAGTCATGATGAAGTGATGATGAAGTCATGATGAAGTCATGATGAAGTCATGATGATGTCATGATGATGTCATGATGAAGTCCTGATGAAGTCATAATGAAGTCATGATGAAGTCATGATGATGTCATGGAAGACTCCACCTGTCTCAGTGTAAACAGAGAGGAGCTCTTCAGAAGGAGAAAGAGGTCTAAACTGTTTGAACTTCATTCGTACTTGAGCTGCCTGAAAAGCAAATAACTCGTCTGGGCGTCTGAAAATGTTCAGAATGTCACTGGAGGTTTAAAAACGTCATCATGACGTGATCAATTAAAGTCATAAAATCTTAAATATGTCCCTTTAACCCCTCTGAGATCCGTCAGATCTTTACTGTCTTTCAGAGGCTCTATAGGTTCACTAGTTCTGGACTGATAGAAGAAGAAAGAAAGAGTCAGATTAATCTATAATGAAAATAATCGCTGCATTTCCTGCTTTTCTCTGTTTTATATCATACTAAACTGAATATCTGTATTTGGGTTTTGACTGATAAAACGAGACATTTAAAGACATCACTTTGGACTTTAAGAAACAAGGACGGACATTTTTCACTATTTTCTGACATTTTGACGAGACGATTAATGGATTAATGGATTAACTGATTAACCCCCCCGCCCCCGAGACCCTCAGTTTTAGAAGGAATGAATAATGTGTCAGGATAATAGATAATGATATACTCACTCTTCTCAGCAAATGCGGCCGCCCTAAAAGATGAAAGAATATGGATATGATTAATATGATTGAGTTTAAAGATGTTCACAGACTAGCGTACTGACAGATGACTCACTTCAGTCTCAGGTACTCCTCGTAGGCGTCGGTGTACGCTGCAAAAAGAAAATGAACTCATGACTTTACTTTTCAAAGCCACCAAAAATAAAAAAATAAAACAATACATCAATAACTCATAAGAATGAAAACTAACGGCTACAGAGTAAAGACATGTTTATGTCCTGATGTGGACTCTGACCTTGTCCGGAGAGGTCGAAGGTTCTGGCGTGGGTCTGAACGCCGTCTGAGATCTCGATGGAGTAGTTTCCCTTCTCCTTGTCAGACGGATCACAGATCTGCATCCAGGCCATCTCCGCCGTTCCTCCGATCCTCATCTTCTCAGAGGACGCGATCTTACTCTCCCTGCAGGGGTTCACATCACAGAGGTCACTTCTTCACATCACAGAGGTCACTTCTTCACATCACAGAGGTCACTTCTCACTTCATACTGATGATGTGACATCAAACACTGAGATACAGGAAGTGATCATCTCTCTGGTTCCCTCCACTAACAGGAAGTGATCATCTCTCTGGTTCCCTCCACTAACAGGAAGTGATCATCTCTCTGGCTAACATTAGGCTATAAACCAACTACAGCACGGTCACCATTACTTCAACGCCACGAAGCTTCCAACTTGTCATATGATTTTTTTACGACAACCTGTGTGTTTTCATTTAGCCACTTGTTGGCTACCGCCTTTTTAGAACACGTAAAAGCTTCATAATTCACGAGTGGGATATTTACTGACATATTTTAAAATGCTTGTGTTCACCACAGACCTATGTTCAGGCAGATAACCATTGACTGAATATAAGAAGTGGACGTAGTCACCGTGACGTCACCCGTCGGTTTGTAGACTGACGTTTTGAAGCCTCGAGTTCGCCATCTTGTTTTTTTGCAACCAGAGTGACAGAGAGGGCGGAGCTACGTACATCCCAACGCTGAATAACACGCTTTTAGGCGACCAAAATGTTATAATTAAAGGTAGGGTGGACGATGTTGGAAAGACTGTAAGTAAGACTGGAACACGGACAACTCCCAGATGGGACAACGGCGTGGTAGCGACCCGTCAGTCACCAGGTAGCCCCGCCCTAAAGCATCCTCGACTCTAAATGAGACCGTGATTCTCTAAATGAGACCGTGATTCTCTAAATGAGACCGTGATTCACTAAATGAGACCGTGATTCACTAAATGAGACCGTGATTCACTAAATGAGACCGTGATTCTCTAAATGAGGCCGTGATTCACTAAATGAGACCGTGATTCTCTAAATGAGACCGTGATTCTCTAAATGAGGCCGTGATTCACTAAATGAGACCGTGATTCTCTAAATGAGACCGTGATTCTCTAAATGAGACCGTGATTCTCTAAATGAGACTGTGATTCACTAAATGAACGTCACGTTGTTTTGAACATTGTTATCGTGGTCATGACGCCATCATGTTCCTCCAAATACCAAAGTGTTAAGCCTCTGGTAGAGCGAGCCGGTGTAACGTATACCCCGACAGAAGGGGTTTGACCCACTAGCTGTACATCATCCCGGCACGGCCTCAGCTTAATTATGAGGTGCAACACTTCCTAAACAAAACCTTTACATGATCCATCAACTGAGGTATTCTACTGCTGACAGCTGACAGATAAAAACATGTTCTGATGTAATGAAAGCCACAACCAACACATACAATTATCATTTCTGTTCAATGTGATTTGAAATACTGCAAGTGTGTACAACTTCTTAGGGAGTACACCACATACAGTATAGAACAGCACATACAGTATAGAACAGCAGCGTGAGAGTTGAACTGCTGTTGTTAATGCAGGAGAAGCTGTATCGGTGTACATATATACCTGTTGACTACGTTCTAATCAGCCTTTAAACAAACACTGGTTGATATCTCTCATGATCTGCTCTGTAATATGTTGTTTTTGTACATGAAAGCAAGTTTTATTCTGTGTTTTTGTACCAGTCTCTGGTTGCAAATATCGCTGTACTACAATATGAATATTCACAAACTAAACTTTTTACACATAGACAGAGCTCAACAGATATAAACGCTGTTACACCTCAGCTAGAGGTAAATATCTGCATGGTACTAGGTGGAGTGAAATAGAGGAATGAGACTGTACTTGTGCTTCCAGACGGTCTTCATCTCCTCCGTGTAGTAGTTCATGTAGCACTGCAGCCGGATGCCCTCTGGTGTACACTGCAGCACCAGCTCAGACGCAGACGCACCTGACGGACACAAACACACATGAACTCACAGTCAGACGGGAAAGAAAGAGGTTTTCTGTGCATTTCAAAAGGCTGCATGTGTGTCCCAGTTATGTACTGTTATACTACTTGAAGTATTCACTAAGTACTGATACTCAGCAGATTCTGGGGAGCTGCTGCTCTTCCCTCTCCAGAACATTTTCATACAGATCAAACTCACCAGCATTCTGGGCGAGGGCATTGATGATGTCATCAAACACTGCAAATCAAAGAAAGAATACATTATCATTAACATGTTTATTATAATAATAATCAACACCAAGATGAGTGACCCACTTCACCAGATTCACCTTTACATTCTCTACTGATGGAGATCAGAGATCAGAGATCAGAGATCAGAGAGCCAGACTCTGTTGACTTTTATAAAAACCTCTCTCTTTACCTGAGCCTTTCTCTAGCACCACTTCTTACAGCGGGCGAGCTTCAGAGTCCCTCTCGCTGTTTTTAAATCACTGTTTATTTCCTCTTTCTCTCTTTCAAAGGTCTTTTACTGATCGTCAGTAATACAATAATAAAAGTTTAGCTGTCCAGGGAAAGGAATTTTTAGTTTTCTGAAGAACACTCAGCCGTGTTTCAACACGTCCGTCTACTCAAACAGAAAACACACACACCGGAAACCACAGAAGATATCATCTAAATTATGGATAAATAAAGTTAAAATTATAGACAAAAATATAGAGAAAATATCTAGAATATACCTTAATAGCAAAAGAAAAACTAAATTGAGGTATAATGGAAATAAAAAAATAATAAATAGGAAAAGAAAAATGAATAAATAAAATAAATAAAATAAATAAAATAAATAAAATAAATAAAATAAAATAATAATAACAATAATAATTATAATTATTATCATTATTATTATCATTATTATCATTATTATTATTATTATTATTATTATTATTATTATTATTATTATCATATTATCATTATTATTATTGTTATTATTGTTATTATTATTATTATTAGCATTATTATTATTATTATTATTATCATATTATCATTATTATTATTGTTATTATTGTTATTATTATTATTATTATTATTAGCATTATTATTATTATTATTATTATTATTGTTATTATTATTATTATTATTATTATTATTATTATCATATTATCATTATTATTATTGTTATTATTATTATTGTTATTATTATTATTATTATTATTATTATTGTTATTATTATTATTATTATTATTCGTACCTGTGCCTGAGATGTCAAACGTAGATGTGTCCTTTCCTCTGTCGTCCCCGAGGACGGCCTTGAAGACGCCCTGATCCTTTCTGGAGAACTGGAAGAAAAGAACAAAGATTATTTTATCAACAAACATTAACGTTAAAATAAATCTATATTTTAGTCTCAAACATATTATTGATACAGGAGTGAATGTTTCATCTTGTATTTCATGTCTTTAATGAATGAATGAATGAATGAATGAATGAATTGATGGACCTGGTTGGTAGCAATGGATTCCTTAAGGCTTCTAGTTTCATATGATGCCGGTATTCTTCCCTCTTCCTTTAACACTGAGCCGCTACGACCTCTGAGAGACAGAAGAGCAGCTAGCAGGTTGTTAAGAGGTTATAAGTTTATACAATATAAAATCAATACTTCACGTCCGTGTATTGATACAATATATGCCACGCAAAATATACCGTCATTTCTTAATATAATAATACATTAATTAATGAATGTATTATTATATTACAAGAATGACGATTAATTAATTGATTAATTAATGTATTATTATATTATTAATTAATGTATTATTACATTATTAATTAATGTATTATTATATTATTAATTAATGCATTATTATTTTAAAAAATGACGATTAATTAATTAATTAATTAATATATTATTATATTATGAATTAATGTATTATTATATTAAGAAATGACGGTATATTTTGCGTGGCATATATTGTATCAATACACGGACGTGAAGTATTGATTTTATATTGTATAAACTTATAACCTCTTAACAACCTGCTAGCTGCTCTTCTGTCTCTCAGAGGTCGTAGCGGCTCAGTGTTAAAGGAAGAGGGAAGAATACCGGCATCATATGAAACTAGAAGTCCCAACCAGGTCCTGTTAGCTTGTATACAGTATATACAGTATATACAGTATGTACAGTATGTATATGTGTGTATATATATGTGTGTATATACTGTGGTGTGGGTGCTGCAGTAGTCACCAGAGGGATGGGCAGAGCGCAGGCTCCAGACAGGACATTAGGAGGAGTCTCTGGAACAATCTCATCGTCCTCTTTGTACCAGTGGAAGGACGTCTCCTTCTTCACATTGGCCACCTGACACACACACACACACACACACACACACACACACACCAGGTTGAGTTTGACTGGGAGGAGAAGAGGTGATGGAAGAGGTGATGGAAGAGGTGACGGAGAGGCTGATGTCCCGGTTACCTTGCAGGCCAGCAGGACGGTGCAGTCCTCGGTGACGGTGAAGTACAGATACTCAGAGAAATGAGGACCTGGAACATTTAGATGATGACGTTAAGAGCAACGGTGAATAAAAACACTCTGCTGAGGCTGTACAGTTCTCCTAAACACGTTCCTTTAAATCAGATCTATATCTACTCATTTTAAATATAATAACTATCTTTATGACAGAGTGCTTCACAAAGGAAATACAACAGACACGTCATCAATCATCAGGATTCAATGAAAATAAAAACCAACATAGTGTAGAGAAAGGGTGAGAACAGGAGAAGAAAAGCATTTTTAAAGGAAATAAAAGAGACAGTTCAAATGAGATTAAGACTGAAGTAACATCAGGAACGGCTCTAAAATAAAAGATAGATTAAAGACGGGACTTCCCCGACTCAGTCGACTCAGTCCACCTGATTATGAATCTGTGAGGGATTCAAATACATAAATGTGTCTTCATTTAAGTTCAATACTTCAGTAGAAACTAGTGACTTGTCTTTTTGTCTGTGGTTTAGTTTTACAGCAGAATTCACAGACATCTGTTCACAGTTCAGAGTTCTCCTGCTAACAGACCAACAAATCAGAACACAACATACTGTGATGTCTGCTGAGGAACGGACCCTCTAAAGCCCTATTACATACTGTATATATATATACATACTGTATATATATATACAGTATGTATATATATATACTGTATATACTGTGATGTCTGCTGAGGAACGGACCCTCTAAAGCCCTATTACATACTGTATATATATATACATACTGTATATATATATACAGTATGTATATATATATACTGTATATACTGTGATGTCTGCTGAGGAACGGACCCTCTAAAGCCCTATTACATACTGTATATATATATACATACTGTATATATATATACAGCATGTATATATATATACTGTATATACTGTGATGTCTGCTGAGGAACGGACCCTCTAAAGCCCTATTACATACAGTATATATACAGTATACTCACACAGTACTAGTAGTACCTGGGGACCTCTGGTCATCTGTAATAATTGTGAAGGTCGTGAACATCTGTCCGTAAGTTGTCAAATGAAAACTCCCCCCAGAGGTCCCGTGATGATATCAGCCCCGTGTGAATCAGCATCTCTGTGGTTTTGGGCTGGTATTGTACATTTTTTTGTTTAGTGTTGTTTAGTGTGTGTGCGTGATGTTTACAGCGTGACAGCAGCCCTGGCGGCGTGTTTCCAGGTGATCCTGTGTGTCAGGTACTCACCTTGCTTCCTGATGTGCTCTTTCCTCTGAAACTCGGCCTCCTTCAGAGCAACTTTGAACACTGAAACAGGGAAACACATTTAGAGTTCTGCTTCTGCAAAATGATTTAAACATACAACATAAAAATGGCAGATGAAGAACAAACAGCTGATGCAGTATTTTAATGATGTAACGTTGGTATCTCTGGTATCAGGACTAACGTTTCTAACTCTCCTCCTGCTGATTCAAACACAGGTTTGTTGTTCACAGTGTCTCTTTATCAGGTAGAAATAGGGTGCATCCTCTCAGGTTTAGTAGCTCCACGCTGTTGAGAGCTTTTTTTCTCTCCACCGTGTCTCCGGTCCCAAACAAACTGAAACATGATGCAGCGTGCGTCTGCGTCATTGTGCAGCGTAACTGTGGGAAAGCATCAATGAGAGGAATCGATGGTCACGGAGGCATCGGACAACTACGGTTCTCTATTCCATCACTAGTGTTTTCTCTGCCTGCCAACGTGGCTGATGTCCTGATGATTTCACCGCCACTGACTTCATTAACCCACATTTAGCGGGTGGCGGGTTCCAATTTCAGACCCAGTATAAGGATGTACCAATGGGAGAGCTTACAGGTTGGCAGTGCAGGACATCCCATAATAACATTGAGATTCATTTGGACACAAAAAACACAAATCTTCTCAAATAATTCCATTTAAATCAGACATGAACTTCTTTCTCTCAGACTGAACCAAGATGTTTATCTGATAAATGAATGAGCTAATCTCTAATGTGAGTGTGTGTGAGTGTGTGTGAGTTGTGTGTGTGTGTGAGTTGTGTGTGTGTGTGTGTGTGTGTGTGTGTGAGTTGTGTGTGTGTGTGTGTGTGTGTGTGAGTTGTGTGTGTGTGTGTGTGTGTGAGTTGTGTGTGTGTGTGTGTGTGTGTGTGTGTGTGTGAGTTGTGTGTGTGTGTGTGTGTGTGATGACGGCCTCACCGTCTCCCACCAGGACCAGGGAGCTCTGGGTCTTGGCCTTGCCGTCGTGGATCTGAACGGTGTAAGTTCCCTCGTTGGCTCTGGTGAAAGTATCCACCGTCATCTGGATGACTCCCGTCGCCACGTCGTGGCTGATCTTGATGCCCTGAGAGACAGATTTACATCTACTGAGAAATCATGATCTAAATATAAATTCATGGATTCTATCTGAAGACCCGAACATTAAATAAGTTTCTACTTCTTCTCCTTCCTTTTCCAATATGGGTTAGGGTTAGGGTTAGGGTTAGGGTTACGGTTAGGGTTAGGGTTAGGGTATGTAAATCAAGGCATCAGGTGTTTGACAATTTATTTGACTTTTCATTGTATATAAATACTACTTTTTTACTTTTCTTTTTTCATCCACACTGCCCACGTGAGACTCGTGTCTCACGTGGGCAGTGTGGCTGCTCTAACCTGATAACAGGGACGCCGAAATAAAAAACAACACGCCACGCAGCCACCACGCGCTGCTTGGCGTGTTGTCGGTGAAGCGGGGAAAATATTCTAAATATAGCGTACATTTAAACTGATATTGATTTCTAAGGTGTCTAAAATCCGGATACATACCTCAAACAACCCCACTTCAAAAAATCCTACCTATCCCTTTAAGTACAGTACTTGATTAATAAATAATAATAATAACAATAATTATAATAATATTTATTTATATAGCACTTTTCAAAACAGATGTTACAAAGTGCTTCACTAGACAATAAAAGCAGATAAATAAAGTAAATATGGTAACACAATCATAATAATAAAACACAACATCACAGAACATATCAGTAATAATAAAAGTGGTAAAATGGTAGGACAAGTTGATAAAAACATATATATATATACATATATACATATGTATATATACATATATACATATATGTATATATACCCATACAGACATGTTCTGTACATGTTCTGCTCCACCACATATATGCACATAAAAAACGCATAACATATAACGTTGGGACCGGATATGAATGCTAAAGTTTTTCAAATGTTTTTTCAAAGTGGATCAAAATTAGACGACGGAGTCTCTACAGGAAGTGCGTTCCAGAGTACAGGAAGTGCGTTCCAGCGTTCCAGCGTTTGGGAGCCCTGACAGCAACATGTTGATTAAATGTGAGGTGAACATTTTGATCTTAAAGGTTAGTCGGTAGGAGTGTTAGAAGAAGCGTTACCTCCCCGGTTTTGACCTCCTTGTCGTTAACGATGAACCGGTAGGAGACGGACGGAGACAGTTTGACGGCCTGCAGCCAGAAGCGCACGTGACCCTTCTCCAAGATCTCGTAGTTCAGACCGTGTTTCAGAGGAACGACTGCACAGAAACAACCACAGACACACACAGTGACTCCCAGTGTTCATCTGAGTGATGGTCTGCTGCTGAAGAACTATACTCACTGGGATGTCTGATGGCGTAGCTGAGCTCCAGCATCGTGTTCAGGGCTGCAGGACGGAGTCAAGACAACATGAAACATGAGACACCAGAAGAACAGAGCCTGAGGAGAAGGAGTGAGTTAACTACAGGACCTACCGTCCTCCGTCAGAGTGTGGCTGGCAGACACTCCGTCTGTGTCCGTGACGACCACGGAGTATCTGCCCAGATCGTCTTTATCGGGGTTGGTGAAAGTCAGTCTGGAGCTGAGAAACAAACACAGTCAACTATTAAACATCCATCAAAGTCAACACGTTTATACCCGTCAAGGTCAACACGTTCATACCCGTCAAGGTCAACACGTTTATACCCGTCAAGGTCAACACGTTCATACCCGTCAAGGTCAACACGTTTATACCCGTCAAGGTCAACACGTTTATACCCGTCAAGGTCAACACGTTCATACCCGTCAAGGTCAACATGTTTATACCCGTCAAGGTCAACACGTTCATACCCGTCAAGGTCAACACGTTTATACCCGTCAAGGTCAACACGTTTATACCCGTCAAGGTCAACACGTTTATACCCGTCAAGGTCAACACGTTTATACCCGTCAAGGTCAACACGTTCATACCCGTCAAGGTCAACACGTTCATACCCGTCAAGGTCAACACGTTTATACCCGTCAAGGTCAACACGTTCATACCCGTCAAGGTCAACACGTTTATACCCGTCAAGGTCAACACGTTTATACCCGTCAAGGTCAACACGTTAATACCAGTCAAGGTCAACACGTTTATACCCGTCAAGGTCAACACGTTAATACCCGTCAAGGTCAACACGTTTATACCCGTCAAGGTCAACACGTTTATACCCGTCAAGGTCAACACGTTTATACCCGTCAAGGTCAACACGTTCATACCCGTCAAGGTCAACACGTTCATACCCGTCAAGGTCAACACATTTATACCCGTCAAGGTCAACACGTTTATACCCGTCAAGGTCAACACGTTCATACCCGTCAAGGTCAACACGTTTATACCCGTCAAGGTCAACACGTTTATACCCGTCAAGGTCAACACGTTTATACCCGTCAAGGTCAACACGTTCATACCCGTCAAGGTCAACACGTTCATACCAGTCAAGGTCAACACGTTTATACCCGTCAAGGTCAACACGTTCATACCCGTCAAGGTCAACACGTTTATACCCGTCAAGGTCAACACGTTCATACCCGTCAAGGTCAACACGTTTATACCCGTCAAGGTCAACACGTTTATACCCGTCAAGGTCAACACGTTCATACCCGTCAAGGTCAACACGTTCATACCCGTCAAGGTCAACACGTTTATACCCGTCAAGGTCAACACGTTTATACCCGTCAAGGTCAACACGTTCATACCCGTCAAGGTCAACACGTTTATACCCGTCAAGGTCAACACGTTTATACCCGTCAAGGTCAACACGTTTATAGCCGTCAACTCTACAGGATTAAACCGAAGCTGCTGCTGGTTTCACTTCCTCCCACAGAAATCAGCATTTCAATACGACGTTCATAGTGTTTTCTACGACGGAGTATCAGGGCCAATCATACAGTAGGTTTATGAGAATAAAAGTTGTAGTATTATGAGAATAAAGTGATAATATTATAAAGTAGTAATGTTACGTGTTGTTTTAGAGCATGGGTCTCAAACTCGCGGCCCGCGGGCCAATTGCGGCCCGCAAGACGATATTTTGTGGCCCCCACCTTGATATGAAAGTTTAATGTTTGTGCGGCCCGCAAATTTTTTTTTTTTTTTTTTTTTTATAAAGTTTTTTTTTTGGGGGCATTTTTTCATTTTTATTGACAGCACAGTGGATAGAGTCTTGGAAAGGGGGGAGAGAGAGAGTGGATGCGGAAAGGGCCACAGGCCGGATTCGAACCCGGGCCGCCGCGGTCAGGACCAAGTCTTGTTACATGAGCGCCCGCTCTACCAACTGAGCTAACCACGCGCCCTCGGCCCGCGAGTTTTATGTGAATGGCAGTTTGCCGTGGAAGGTCCCTTTGTTGCGCGAGCCCGAGCTGAACGAACCTACCAATCACAGCGGGGTATGTGGCTCCCGGGGGCGGGCAATCGGCCGGGCTTGATGCAAGCAGAGAAACATTTCACAACAGCTATGGCGGCCCGTGTAACATCGCATAAGCTTGATTAAAGCTTGATTTATACTTCTGCGTTGAATCGACGCCGTAGCCTGACGTGCACCTCTCCAGAAATGTAACTACACGTCGCGGCGACGCAGACCGCAACAGCTGTGATTGGTCCAGTCTCTCAGCGATGCTGAGCGGCCAGGACCAAGTTCTACTTCTCTCTGCCTCCATCTGTTCAATGTTTGTTCACACAGATCCACTCAGACATATGTTCTCTTCTCGGCGTTGCAGTAATGTCAGTAAAAGTTCTGTGGTTCAACAGTTATTAGCTCCAACTCCGCTCAGTTTCTGTTTGTAGTACAAGAAGAAGAAGAAACTCATAGAGACGCCGCCAACTAGCGGTTTGGTGGTGTAACTGCAGAGCAACACAAACACAGCAGGCACAACTTTACTGCGGAGTGACACCAAGTGGAATGAATATATATCATGTCTTTTTCAAAGCCTGCAGTGAAGAGAAAGGCTGGTGACGAGCACAGACAATTTCAGGAAAAGTGGGAGACGCAATAGAGGCCATGTTCAGAAGAACCGTTCATGTTCAGAAGAACCCATTCAAGTTAAAGAACTGTTAATAATGACGTTTGAGAAGATTATTTTTTTTTTAACAAAGCTTTTTTTGTGGAATACCTGATGCGGCCCAGCCTCACCCAGACTCTGCCTCCAGCGGCCCCCAGGTAAATTGAGTTTGAGACCACTGTTTTAGAGGGTAAATAGTGTGAACATGAGGAACGTGGAGCATCTTGTGAAGTTCTACTTTAGTTTTATACTTCATCTTTTGGCTCATCAGCAGCACATTATCATCAGCATCAGGACCTGGAACAGATTGTTGTTAAAGAAACTGAGTTTATTCTGAAGAAAGAACCACACGGAGCTGATGGAGGAAACTGACTCTCTAGAGGAGGAGGACATGACTTTAATTATCCTGAAGTTATGACTTTATTCTCTAAATCTCTGATTCTTTTTCCCTCAGCATGTTCCTGATACTCCGTCGTAGTCTTCGTTCTGCAGTCGAGTGTAAAGAATACTTTAATAAGTTGTTTTGTTTGAGACGAAGCCTTTTACAGTCATGTCAGTTTTTTTGGTGCTTTATTTTATGGATCTGTAATTTTCTCAAAATAGAGATGTAGAAGTCTACAAGTACCTAGAAATGTGCTTAAGTATAGTACTTGAGTAAATGTACTTAGTTACTTTCCCCTCCTGGCAGACATACAATGAGAATAACGTTTCTAATGATCCAATAATAAACATTATTATTATTATTATTAGCTTTAGATGGAGTTATTTAAGAGCGCTATATAAATGCAAGTCCATTTACCGTTTACTGTCTCCTGAGTTTAACTCATGACTTTGAGCTGTTTGCTGTATTTATGGATTATTTTATTCTTTACTGTGACCAAAGACATGAACGCCTGACGCCTCCGTGACGCGTCGAGGAGAACGGCGAGCTTACGTTCTGCCCTTGGCGGTGGCGGTGACCCTGGGGCAGTCGGCGATGGCTTTGTAGTTCTTGGACCACACGAACTTGGACGTCTCGCAGATCTCGCAGGCCTCCAGAGACAGGAAGATGTCTCCGGTCTCCTCGTCCACGCTGGCCACGATCTCCTCAGTGCCTGTCAACACCAATAATATAATATAATAATATATATAATAATATAATATAACACGTTTCTCTGAGAAGTTACAGCGAAAAAGACCTTCTAAATAAATCTGAAATAAAACACTCAGGTCCACATTCAGCTTAATGTGAGGTCATCTGGGTATCTCTGTGCACCTCAGTTAGTTCAGCCAACGTACAACATGTGTATTATTCACTTAGAAATAGTCCTGCATGCAAACAAGTTGTGACAGAGTTCAAAACATTGATATGAATTGATGGGTAAAGATGAATAAATTCAGGCAGCGCGTGAGATCAATAATATATTCTGGAGAAATCAGAAATGAAAATGATTGTGCAGTATTTTTAACATCTAATATTACCGAGCATAATCAGCCGCCAGGAATTTATTTTATTGTGAAAGTCCTGTCACTGATTGCGTGGAATGTGCTCGCCATCCCGGCGTCGAGCGAAGCCGGTGGAAGAGATTAATCCTCGGCTGGAAGGTGAGTCAAGAACGGAGAACAGAGAACCCGGCGTAAACCAGAGTAACAATAAAGCACTTTAAAGTGAGTGTTTCACAGGACGGATGTTAACGAGCGGAGTCGGTTCTGGTACATGTTTAATCCACGTTACCATGGAAACCTTCATGGTCGTTTCTGTGTAATAAACATAAATCAGGCTGTATTAATAATAATAATAATAATTATTATTATTATTAATATAATAATGTGCTGGATTACCTTTGTGTGTTTAATAGAAGATGCCTAACACGTCAGCAGGTATTGTGTTATTAATATAAAACATGCATCACGGTAAATAAATAAATGAGTAGAAGTAGACGTAGTAGAAGTAGACATAGTAGAAGTAGATGTAGTAGAAGTAGAGGTAGTAGAAGTAGACATAGTAGAAGTAGACGTAGTAAAAGTAGAGGTAGTAGAAGTAGACGTAGTAGAAGTAGACATAGTAGAAGTAGACGTAATAGAAGTAGACGGAGTAGAAGTAGACATAGTAGAAGTAGACGTAGTAGAAGTAGAGGTAGTAGAAGTAGACATAGTAGAAGTAGACGTAGTAAAAGTAGACGGAGTAGAAGTAGACATAGTAGAAGTAGACGTAATAGAAGTAGACGGAGTAGAAGTAGACATAGTAGAAGTAGACGTAATAGAAGTAGACGGAGTAGAAGTAGAGGTAGTAGAAGTAGACGTAGTAGAAGTAGACATAGTAGAAGTAGACGTAATAGAAGTAGACGGAGTAGAAGTAGACATAGTAGAAGTAGACGTAGTAGAAGTAGAGGTAGTAGAAGTAGACGTAGTAGAAGTAGACGTAATAGAAGTAGACGGAGTAGAAGTAGACATAGTAGAAGTAGACGTAGTAGAAGTAGACGGAGTAGAAGTAGAGGTAGTAGAAGTAGACGTAGTAGAAGTAGACATAGTAGAAGTAGACGTAATAGAAGTAGACGGAGTAGAAGTAGACATAGTAGAAGTAGACGTAGTAGAAGTAGAGGTAGTAGAAGTAGACGTAGTAGAAGTAGACGGAGTAGAAGTAGACGTAGTAGAAGTAAATAGTAGAAGTAGACGTAGTAGAAGTAGACGTAGTAGAAGTAGACGTAGTAAAAGTAGAGGTAGTAGAAGTAGACATAGTAGAAGTAGACGTAATAGAAGTAGACGGAGTAGAAGTAGACATAGTAGAAGTAGACGTAGTAAAAGTAGAGGTAGTAGAAGTAGACATAGTAGAAGTAGACGTAATAGAAGTAGACGGAGTAGAAGTAGACATAGTAGAAGTAGACGTAATAGAAGTAGACGGAGTAGAAGTAGAGGTAGTAGAAGTAGACGTAGTAGAAGTAGACATAGTAGAAGTAGACGTAATAGAAGTAGACGGAGTAGAAGTAGACATAGTAGAAGTAGACGTAGTAGAAGTAGAGGTAGTAGAAGTAGACGTAGTAGAAGTAGACGGAGTAGAAGTAGACGTAGTAGAAGTAAATAGTAGAAGTAGACGTAGTAGAAGTAGACGTAGTAGAAGTAGACGTAGTAGAAGTAGACGTAATAGAAGTAGACGGAGTAGAAGTAGACGTAGTAGAAGTAGACGTAGTAGAAGTAGAGGTAGTAGAAGTAGACGTAGTAGAAGTAGACGTAGTAGAAGTAGAGGTAGTAGAAGTAGACGTAGTAGAAGTAGACGTAGTAGAAGTAGACGTAGTAGAAGTAGACGTAATAGAAGTAGACGGAGTAGAAGTAGTAGAAGTAGAGGTAGTAGAAGTAGACGTAGTAGAAGTAGAGGTAGTAGAAGTAGACGTAGTAGAAGTAGACGTAATAGAAGTAGACGGAGTAGAAGTAGATGTAGTAGAAGTAGACGTAGTAGAAGTAGACGTAATAGAAGTAGACGGAGTAGAAGTAGACGTAGTAGAAGTAGAGGTAGTAGAAGTAGACGTAGTAGAAGTAGACGTAGTAGAAGTAGACGTAATAGAAGTAGACGGAGTAGAAGTAGACGTAGTAGAAGTAGAGGTAGTAGAAGTAGACGTAATAGAAGTAGACGGAGTAGAAGTAGATGTAGTAGAAGTAGACGTAGTAGAAGTAGACGTAATAGAAGTAGACGGAGTAGAAGTAGACGTAGTAGAAGTAGAGGTAGTAGAAGTAGACGTAATAGAAGTAGACGGAGTAGAAGTAGATGTAGTAGAAGTAGACGTAGTAGAAGTAGACGTAATAGAAGTAGACGGAGTAGAAGTAGACGTAGTAGAAGTAGAGGTAGTAGAAGTAGACGTAGTAGAAGTAGACGTAGTAGAAGTAGACGTAATAGAAGTAGACGGAGTAGAAGTAGACGTAGTAGAAGTAGAGGTAGTAGAAGTAGACGTAGTAGAAGTAGACGTAATAGAAGTAGACGGAGTAGAAGTAGACGTAGTAGAAGTAGACGTAGTAGAAGTAGACGTAGTAGAAGTAGACGTAGTAGAAGTAGACGTAGTAGAAGTAGACGTAGTAGAAGTAGACGTAATAGAAGTAGACGGAGTAGAAGTAGACGTAGTAGAAGTAGACATAGTAGAAGTAGTTGTTGTTACCTGGAAGAGCTCTGGCACAGACCGGCTCAGACAGCTGGGAAGGTTTCCCGACTCCTACAGCGTTGACAGAACGAACTCTGAACACGTAGGTTTCACCTTCCTGCAGACCGCTCACCTGCAGGTAACCATGGAAACACCTTTACATCAACAGTCAGGATGACTGTTATAGATGAAAACGTTATAAATCAAACTTTCAATAATAAAGAATCAATAAAGTCTTTGACATTTGACTGCTGTAAAAACGTCTGTGAACGGGATCTCAGGGCCTAGGCTTAAACACTCAACTTTAGAACCTTGGCAACGCGTCAATACGGTGGTTTTTATACGCTACAAGACTCATCATGATCAACGGCAGAGTACCAACAACGAGCGTCTCAGAACCACGGAGTCAGACAGACTGGGGTTCATACGTCACTGACCTAAAGAACCACATCATCAGCGTAGCGCTGCGGCGGAGCGAGGGGTATCAGAGGAGAAGCCAGGTGGAGCTACAGATCGGTATTTCACAAGGTATGTTTGACTATTTTCAAAACGAGACGAGTTCTGTTGCAAAGTTGCAGAAGGAGAAAATGGTGAGCCTTCATGTTTTAAACCAAAGGACCTGAGATCAGAGACAGATGGGAGCAGTTTAACGTCTCAGCCAAACTAATGGAGAGAACTCAGGTCTGCAGTAGGTCGTTTCCAGAGTTTAGTATCCAGACCACTATTATAAGGCCGATGCTGTTCCATCCAGTTACCGTGGGGACGCAGCGAGTACGAGCCGACATGTTGGTCATCCGGTAAGTTTCAGTTTCAGTCAGATTAATTTGCATATTCATACAAAGACATGAAGGGAGTTTTTTCCTGGGATTAAACTGCTGAACAGAGCTTTGAGGTGTCTAATGAACGCCACGTTTAATAAGTAGCAGCGTAGCGTCTAGTCGACCGGTTGGCGTCGGTGTCGGTGTCCTACCTGCAGGTAACGGTGGCTCACGGCCTCCTGAGTCAGAGTAACGAACTCGGACGAGCCCTTCTTAGCCATGTCCACCAAATATCCAGTGACGGCAGCGCCTCCGATGTAGACCGGAGCCTTCCACAGGAGGACCAGGGACTGACTCCGGACCTCGCTGAAGCTCAGGTCGTAGGCTGGACCTGGAGGGAAGATTAAATACCACATGAGCAGGACCAAAGGGAGGAGCCGTCGGCCTGCAGTTCTGTCTGCAGTCTGTGGTCGTGATTCAGGTTAAACATTGACCTTTGTGTTTAACACCCTGATCCAGATCAGCAGATTGATCAATAAGGGGGTTTCTGTTCACCATCCGATCACTGAAAAATACAGAAATCTGCAAATGTCAAAAGTTTTTGATGCCAAACCCCAGCATGTCTTCTTCTCTGGTGTTCCTCGAGGTCTTGGTGTCTTAATGTGGTATTCTGGAGGATTATTGATCATTTTTATCAATTCTCCAGTGGTAATAAAATGGTTAAATTTAGCACCAAATCTGTGGACCAAATGATATCAACTGATGAGACCTAATAGAGCATGGAAATGACCATCAGATACTATCATCATGTTCTACACACTACAGTTATGTAAAAGTGCTGAGCAGCATCTCACATCTTCAGGTTCCAGCTTTCAGATGATGTTCACCACTTCTATGTGACATCTACTGTTGACCTGCTATCTCCCCCTAAAGACCCCCTAAAGACCCCCTAAAGACCAGCTGGACCCCCTAAAGACCCCCTGAACCCCCTAAAGACCCGCTGGACCCCCTAAAAACCCGCTGGACCCCCTAAAGACCCCCTGAACCCCCTAAAGACCCGCTGGACCCCCTAAAGACCCGCTGGACCCCCTAAAGACCCCCTGGACCCCCTTAAGACCCCCTGGACCCCCTACAGACCTCCTGAACCCCCTCAAGACCCTCTGGACCCCCTAAAGACCCCCTGGACCCCCTAAAGACCTCCTGAACCCCCTAAAGACCCGTTGGACCCCCTAAAGATCCGCTGGACCCCTGAAGACCCCCTGTACCCCTTTAAGACCCCCTGAACTCCCTGGACCTCCTAAAGACCCCCTGGACCCCAGTTTTTTTCTCGCTGAAATGTAGCCTAAGTTTGGAGCGTTATTTAACCTCCTTCTTGACCAGCTAGTCTGACCTGGTTGGTACCGATGGATTCATCAGGTTCGTTAGTTTCATATGTTATCTGTAAACTCACTCTACCTCTAAAACTGAACCTGCTACAGCCTCTAAAAGACAGTGAAGTCAGGCGGTTAAAGACAATGAAGTCAGGAGGTCTTAGGAGGTTAAAGACAGTGAAGTCAGGCGGTTAAAGACAATGAAGTCAGGAGGTCTTAGGAGGTTAAAGACAGTGAAGTCAGGAGGTTAAAGACAGTGAAGTCAGGAGGTCTCAGGAGGTTAAAGACAGTGAAGTCAGGAGGTCTCAGGGGGTTAAAGACAGTGAAGTCAGGAGGTCTCAGGAGGTTAAAGACAGTGAAGTCAGGAGGTTAAAGACAGTGAAGTCAGGAGGTCTCAGGAGGTTAAAGACAGTGAAGTCAGGAGGTCTCAGGAGGTTAAAGACAGTGAAGTCAGGAGGTCTCAGGAGGTTAAAGACTGAAGTCAGGAGGTTAAAGACAGTGAAGTCAGGAGGTCTCAGGAGGTTAAAGACAGTGAAGTCAGGAGGTCTCAGGAGGTTAAAGACAGTGAAGTCAGAAGGTCTCAGGAGGTTAAAGACAGTGAAGTCAGGAGGTTAAAGACAGTGAAGTCAGGAGGTCTCAGGAGGTTAAAGACAGTGAAGTCAGGAGGTTAAAGACAGTAAAGTCAGGAGGTCTAAGGAGGTTAAAGACAGTGAAGTCAGGAGGTCTAAGGAGGTTAAAGACAGTGAAGTCAGGAGGTTAAAGACAGTAAAGTCAGGAGGTCTCAGGAGGTTAAAGACAGTGAAGTCAGGAGGTTAAAGACAGTGAAGTCAGGAGGTCTCAGGAGGTTAAAGACAGTGAAGTCAGGAGGTTAAAGACAGTGAAGTCAGGAGGTCTCAGGAGGTTAAAGACAGTGAAGTCAGGAGCTCTCAGGAGGGTAAAGACAGTGAAGTCAGGAGATTAAAGACAGTGAAGTCAGGAGGTTAAAGACAGTGAAGTCAGGAGGTCTAAGGAGGTTAAAGACAGTGAAGTCAGGAGGTTAAAGACAGTGAAGTCAGGAGGTCTAAGGAGGTTAAAGACAGTGAAGTCAGGAGGTTAAAGACAGTGAAGTCAGGAGGTCTAAGGAGGTTAAAGACAGTGAAGTCAGGAGGTCTAAGGAGGTTAAAGACAGTGGAAGTCAGGAGGTTAAAGACAGTGAAGTCAGGAGGTTAAAGACAGTGAAGTCAGGAGGTCTAAGGAGGTTAAAGACAGTGAAGTCAGGAGGTCTAAGGAGGTTAAAGACAGTGAAGTCAGGAGGTTAAAGACAGTGAAGTCAGGAGGTTAAAGACAGTGAAGTCATGAGGTCTTAGGAGGTTAAAGACAATGAAGTCAGGAGGTCTTAGGAGGTTAAAGACAGTGAAGTCAGGAGGTCTCAGGAGGTTAAAGACAGTGAAGTCAGGAGGTCTTAGGAGGTTAAAGACAGTGAAGTCAGGAGGTCTCAGGAGGTTAAAGACAATGAAGTCAGGAGGTCTCAGGAGGTTAAAGACAGTGAAGTCAGGAGGTCTTAGGAGGGTAAAGACAGTGAAGTCAGGAGGTCTAAGGAGGTTAAAGACAGTGAAGTCAGGAGGTCTCAGGAGGTTAAAGACAGTGAAGTCAGGAGGTTAAAGACAGTGAAGTCAGGAGGTTAAAGACAGTGAAGTCAGGAGGTCTTAGGAGGGTAAAGACAGTGAAGTCAGGAGGTCTCAGGAGGTTAAAGACAGTGAAGTCAGGAGGTCTTAGGAGGGTAAAGACAGTTAAGTCAGGAGGTTAAAGACAGTGAAGTCAGGAGGTTAAAGACAGTGAAGTCAGGAGGTTAAAGACAGTGAAGTCAGGAGGTCTCAGGAGGTTAAAGACAGTGAAGTCAGGAGGTTAAAGACAGTGAAGTCAGGAGGTCTCAGGAGGTTAAAGACAATGAAGTCAGGAGGTCTCAGGAGGGTAAAGACAGTTAAGTCAGGAGGTTAAAGACAGTGAAGTCAGGAGGTTAAAGACAGTGAAGTCAGGAGGTTAAAGACAGTGAAGTCAGGAGGTCTCAGGAGGTTAAAGACAGTGAAGTCAGGAGGTTAAAGACAGTGAAGTCAGGAGGTCTCAGGAGGTTAAAGACAGTGAAGTCAGGAGGGTAAAGACAGTGAAGTCAGGAGGTCTAAGGAGGTTAAAGACAGTGAAGTAAGGAGGTCTAAGGAGGTTAAAGACAGTGAAGTCAGGAGGTTAAAGACAGTGAAGTCAGGAGGTCTCAGGAGGTTAAAGACAATGAAGTCAGGAGGTCTAAGGAGGTTAAAGACAGTGAAGTCAGGAGGTCTCAGGAGGTTAAAGACAATGAAGTCAGGAGGTCTCAGGAGGTTAAAGACAGTGAAGTCAGGAGGTCTAAGGAGGTTAAAGACAGTGAAGTCAGGAGGTCTCAGGAGGTTAAAGACAGTGAAGTCAGGAGGTCTTAGGAGGTTAAAGACAGTGAAGTCAGGAGGTTAAAGACAGTGAAGTCAGGAGGTCTAAGGAGGTTAAAGACAGTGAAGTCAGGAGGTTAAAGACAGTTAAGTCAGGAGGTCTTAGGAGGTTTAAAGACAGTGTAAGTCAGGAGGTCTTAGGAGGTTTAAAGACAGTGAAGTCAGGAGGTCTCAGGAGGTTAAAGACAGTGAAGTCAGGAGGTCTTAGGAGGTTAAAGACAGTGAAGTCAGGAGGTCTTAGGAGGTTAAAGACAGTGAAGTCAGGAGGTTAAAGACAGTGAAGTCAGGAGGTCTCAGGAGGTTAAAGACAGTGAAGTCAGGAGGTTAAAGACAGTGAAGTCAGGAGGTTAAAGACAGTGAAGTCAGGAGGTCTAAGGAGTTAAAACAGTGAAGTCAGGAGGTTAAAGACAGTGAAGTCAGGAGGTCTTAGGAGGTTAAAGACAATGAAGTCAGGAGTTCTTAGGAGGTTAAAGACAGTGAAGTCAGGAGGTTAAAGACAGTGAAGTCAGGAGGTCTCAGGAGGTTAAAGACAGTGAAGTCAGGAGGTTAAAGACAGTGAAGTCAGGAGGTCTCAGGAGGTTAAAGACAGTGAAGTCAGGAGGTCTTAGGAGGTTAAAGACAGTGAAGTCAGGAGGTCTCAGGAGGTTAAAGACAGTGAAGTCAGGAGGTCTTAGGAGGTTAAAGACAGTGAAGTCAGGAGGTCTTAGGAGGTTAAAGACAGTGAAGTCAGGAGGTTAAAGACAGTGAAGTCAGGAGGTTAAAGACAGTGAAGTCAGGAGGTCTTAGGAGGTTAAAGACAGTGAAGTCAGGAGGTCTAAGGAGGTTAAAGACAGTGAAGTCAGCAGGTTAAAGACAGTGAAGTCAGGAGGTCTCAGGAGGTTAAGACAGTAAGTCAGAGAGGGTAAAGACAGGAAGTCATGAGGTCTACGGAGGTTAAAGACAGTGAAGTCAGGAGGTTTAAAGACAGTGAAGTCAGGAGGTCTCAGGAGGTTAAAGACAGTGAAGTCAGCAGGTTAAAGACAGTGAAGTCAGGGAGGTCTCAGGAGGTTAAGACAGTGAAGTCAGCAGGTTAAAGACGTGAAGCAGGTCAGGGTCTTAGGAGGGTTAAAGACAGTGAAGGTCAGGAGGGGTAAAGACAGTGAAGTCAGGAGGGCTCATGGAGGTTAAAGACAGTGAAGTCAGGAGGTTTAAAGACAGTGAAGTCAGGAGGGTCTCAGGAGGTTAAGACCAGTGAAGTCAGGAGGTCTTAGAGGTTAAAGACAGTGAAGTCAGGAGGTCTTAGGAGGTTAAAGGACAGTGAAGTCAGGAGGTAAAGACAGATGAAAGTCAGGAGGTTAAAGACAGTGAAAGTCAGGAGGTCTACGGAGGTTAAAGACAGTGAAGTCAGGAGGTTAAAGACAGTGAAGTCAGGAGGTCTCTAGGAGGTTAAAGACAGTGAAGTCAGGAGGTCTTAGGAGGTTAAAGACAGTGAAGTCAGGAGGTCTTAAGGACTGGTTAAAGACAGTGAAGGTCTCAGGAGGTTAAAGACAGTGAAGTCAGGAGGTTAAAGACAGTGAAGTCAGGAGGTTAAAGACAGTGAAGTCAGGAGGTCTCAGGAGGTTAAAGACAGTGAAGTCAGGAGGTCTTAGGAGGTTAAAGACAGTGAAGTCAGGAGGTCTAAGGAGGTTAAAGACAGTGAAGTCAGGAGGTCTCAGGAGGTTAAAGACAGTGAAGTCAGGAGGTTAAAGACAGTGAAGTCAGGAGGTCTTAGGAGGTTAAAGACAGTGAAGTCAGGAGGTCTAAGGAGGTTAAAGACAGTGAAGTCAGGAGGTTAAAGACAGTGAAGTCAGGAGGTCTCAGGAGGTTAAAGACAGTGAGTCAGGAGGTCTTAGGAGTTAAAGACAGTGAAGTCAGGAGTCTCAGGAGGTTAAAGACAGTGAAGTCAGGAGTCTTCTAGGAGGTTAAAGACAGTGAAGTCAGGAGGTCTTAGGAGTTAAAGACAGTGAAGTCAGGAGGTCTCAGGAGGTTAAGACAGTGAAGTCAGGAGGTTAAGACAGTGAAGTCAGGAGGTCTTAGGAGGTTAAAGACAGTGAAGTCAGGAGGTCTTAGGAGGTTAAAGACAGTGAAGTCAGGAGGTTTAAAGACAGTGAAGTCAGGAGGTCTAAGGAGGTTAAAGACAGTGAAGTCAGGAGGTTTAAAGACAGTGAAGTCAGGAGGTCTTAGGAGGTTAAAGACATTAAGTCAGGAGTTCTTAGGAGGTTTAAAGACAGTGAAGTCAGGAGGTTAAAGACAGTGAAGTCAGGAGTTAAAGACAGTGAAGTCAGGAGGTTCTCAGGAGGTTAAAGACAGTGAAGTCAGGAGGTTAAAGACAGTGAAGTCTAGGAGGTTAAAGACAGGAAGTCAGGAAGGTCTCAGGAGGTTAAAGTACTGATCAGGAGGTTAAAGACAGTGAAGTCAGGAGGTCTTAGAGGTTAAAGACAGTGAAGTCAGGAGGTCTCTTAGGAGTTAAAGACAGTGAAGTCAGGAGGTCTTAGGAGGTTAAAGACAGTGAAGTCAGGAGGTCTCAAGGAGGTTAAAGACTGAAGTCAGGAGTTAAAGACAGTGAAGTCAGGAGGTTAAAGACAGTGAAGTCAGGAGGTCTCAGGAGGTTAAAGACAGTGAAGTTCAGGATGGTCTTAGGAGGTTAAAGACAGTGAAGTCAGGATGTCTCAGGAGGTTAAAGACAGTGAATGTCAGGAGGTCTTGAGGAGGTTAAAGACAGGTGAAGTCAGGAGGTCTTAGGAGGTTTAAAGACAGTGAAGTCAGGAGGTCTTAGGAGGTTTAAAGACAGTGAATTCAGGATGGTCTCAGGAGGTTAAAGACTGAAGTCAGGAGGTTAAAGACAGTGAAGTCAGGAGGTAAAGACAGTGAAGTCAGGAGGTTAAAGACAGTGAAGTCAGGAGGTCTCAGGAGGTTAAAGACAGTGAAGTCAGGAGGTTAAAGACAGTGAAGTCAGGAGGTTAAAGACAGTGAAGTCAGGAGGTCTAAGGAGGTTAAAGACAGTGAAGTCAGGAGGTCTCAGGAGGTTAAAGACAGTGAAGTCAGGAGGTCTCAGGAGGTTAAAGACAGTGAAGTCAGGAGGTCTAAGGAGGTTAAAGACAGTGAAGTCAGGAGGGTCTCAGGAGGTTAAAGACAGTGAAGTCAGGAGGTTAAAGACAGTGAAGTCAGGAGGTTAAAGACAGTGAAGTCAGAAGGTCTCAGGAGGTTAAAGACAGTGAAGTCAGGAGGTCTAAGGAGGTTAAAGACAGTGAAGTCAGGAGGTCTCAGGAGGTTAAAGACAGTGAAGTCAGGAGGTTAAAGACAGTGAAGTCAGGAGGTTAAAGACAGTGAAGTCAGGAGTTCTCAGGAGGTTAAAGACAGTGAAATCAGGAGGTCTCAGGAGGTTAAAGACAGTGAAGTCAGGAGGTTAAAGACAGTGAAGTCAGGAGGTCTTAGGAGGTTAAAGACAGTAATGTCGGGTCGCCGGCGGTCCCACGGGTCTCAGAGGGTTAATATGTTTCTGGATCTTTGGACTGACTTGACTACTGATGTCATATTTGTTGGAGAGAAGAAGCGATCTGGTGTATTTTCTTTTTGTCAAAGTAAAACTCGTCCTATCTGGCACCAGTTCACGCGCTCGTCCTTCACTAGTGGGACACGGGAGGACAGGAAGCGGTCAGTATTAGATTACTGTAGGAGCAGCGATGGATCTCCCACCTGGCTCTTCCATGGTCCAAGATTCACACTTCATCGGGGCGCTGGGAGCCGAGGGCACGCCGACGCCGGCCATGTTAGCGGCCTGGACTGTGAACTCGTAGAAGACTCCCTCCGTCAGACTGTCGACCTGAAGACACACAGAGAGACTCTCATTGTATGTGACGGACGCTTCTTCATCTCTGATGACTCAACACAAAGGTGCATTATATCACTGATATTCCTGCGTGATGATTTAGTGTCTGACTGACGCCACTCACGGTGCAGATTCTCTCCGTGACGGCCGCCAGGTTGACCTCCTTCATGCCAGAGAGTCGGCATCTCTCTTGTCGATGTAGTAGGCGCTGACCTTGGAGCCGCCGCAGTGTTTGGGTTTCTTCCAGGCCAAGGTCATGGAGGAGCCGTCGCAGCTCAGCATGGTGATGCCGGAGGAGCGCTGGGAGTCGCTGGATCACATCAAATACATCACGTTTAATATCAGACACTCAACCGGAACCTTTCTACAGACTTAGAACAAGTACTTTAATAATACATCTGTGTTTCATTATTTCAGTTTACCGTCAGGGAAACACTTTGACTCCCGGAAAACACATCTAGCAGAAAGATTTCAGAATAACTGTATGGATAAGAATAACTAATAATAATAATAAAAATAATAATAACAATAATAATAAGAATAAATAATAACAATAATAATAATAATAATAATAATAATAACAATAATAATAATAATAATAATAATAATAATAATAATAATAATAATAACAATAATATTAATAATAACAATAATAATAATAACAATAATAATAATATTAATAATAACAATAATATTAATAATAATAATAATAATAATAATAATAATAATAATAATAATATAGAGTAGTTTTATGTGTTTTTTGGGATATTTCTGGCAGTGCGTTTTGTTACTGCTGTGAGCGGTGACACTGGAGATATGCAGTCCTGTGATTAAAGCACAAAGTGAAAGTGAAAGTGAAAGTGCACAAAGTGGGTGAGTCAGGTGGGAGGAAATCAACTATTTCATACATACCATAATCCTCTCCCCCGCCTGGATAGAATAATGAAATGAACATAAACTTTGAACGTTTCACCTTTTCAGGTCACCAATATTCACTTCTGTTCCTTTTGAAACTGCAGTTTTTAATTTACACCCGACGTCTTCTGTGCAACCGTTATCATCATGTTAGAGCATCTTTAGCTGCAGGTCTCCTGTATGGAAACAGAGTGTATGGATGTATGGTGAAGGAGAGGTTGCTGTTACCGAGGGCCGGCTCCACGGCGATGGGAGACGACTCCTGAGACTCCTCGCTGAGGCCGTACACGTTGACAGCCTGGACGCGGAACGTGTAGCTCTCTCCTGGGATCAGACCGTGGACCACAAACCTGAAAACACACAGTTTACTAGAGTTTCAGAGTTTACTATTAGAATTACAGACTTTTCAAAGTTGCTCATCATGATGATCTTTTAGTGCCTGCATATGATATCTCTATGTAATTATTGTATCTTAATACATATTATAGGTGAGTCAAACAGATCATTATAGTACGACGAGTATCGGCCACATCGAGGAAAAATATATAAACCAGAGATTTCAAGAATAAAAAATCTCGAATAATCTATGAATAAAGTCAGAAGTTTAAGAGAGAAAAAGATATAATATTATGAGAATAAAGTAATAATATCATGAGAATAAAGTGACAATATTATGAGAATAAAGTCATAATATATGAGAATACAGTCAGAAGTTTAAGAGAAAAAAAGACCTAATATTATGAGAATATTATTCTAAGGTCAGCAGGACTGTGTGGGTCCTGAGCACTGACCTGGTGTGTTTGAAGGGTTTGTGGTTGCAGGGGAACCACTCCTTGGATCCGGCGATGCGTCCGTCGATGTAGTACCCCATCAGGTTCTTCAGCAGTTTGGGAGCCTCCCACTGAACAAACACAGACGATTTGGTGTTCCTGGTGGCGACGACCTTACCGGGAGCAGACGGGACGCCTGTTCGGGGGGGGGGAGAAGTTATTATTATTAAATACTAGTGATGATACAATAACTATTAATGTACCGATTCCTCATCCATTGGCTTTACACGGAACAGAAACACTACGAATCATCTGTAAACCTGCTCATTGTGTGTCCTCCACCTCCAGCTGCAGGTTACACAACGACTCACTTATAAAACATGCAGAGGTGCTCGTGGTGTTTCCAATGAAACGAGAGGAACACAGAGTGAGTTTAGGTCTGTGGAACCGGGTTCAACACAACATGTGGAATTAGTTTGAAAGATTCTGTGGAATGAAAGCAACCTGCAACCTGCAAACCTGCAGCCTTCAACCTGCAACCTGCAACCTGCAGCCTGCAACCTGCAACCTGCAACCTGCAACCTGCAGCCTTCAACCTGCAACCTGCAACCTGCAACCTGCAACCTGCAGCCTGCAGCCTGCAACCTGCAGCCTGCAGCCTGCAACCTGCAGCCTGCAACCTGCAACCTGCAGCCTGCAACCTGCAGCCTGCAGCTCTTTACCCCCCCCCCGCCTCTCCAGTGGCTTTGACAGAAAATATACACTCACCGGCCCCTTTATTAGGCACACCTGTTCAATTGCTTGTTAACACAAATAGCTAATCAGCCAATCACATGGCAGCAACTCAATGCATTACGTCATCTAGACGTGGTGAAGACGACTTGCTGAAGTTCAAACCGAGCATCAGAATGGGGAAGAAAGGGATTTAAGTGACTTTGAACGTGGCATGGTTGTTGGTGCCAGACGGGCTGGTCTGAGTATTAAACTGCTGATCTACTGGGATTTTCACACATAACCATCTCTAGGGTTTACAGAGGATGGTCCCAACAAGAGAACAGATCCAGTGAGCGGGGGTTGTGTGGACGGAAATGCCTTGTTGATGTCAGAGGTCAGAGGAGGAATGGGCAGAGTGGTTGGAGATGGTAGAAAAGGCAACAGGAACTCAAATAACCACTCGTTACAACCAAGGTATGCAGAATACCATCTCTGAACGCACAACACGTCCAACCTGGAAGCAGATGAAGACCACCCGGTACTAGCAAGGTGTACCTAATAAGAGGATACCACCGGTACTAGCAAGGTGTACCTAATAAAGAGGATACCACCGGTACTAGCAAGGTGTACCTAATAAAGTGGATACCAGCCGGTACTAGCAAGGTGTACCTAATAAAGTGGATACCAGCCGGTACTAGCAAGGTGTACCTAATAAAGAGGATACCACCGGTACTAGCAAGGTGTACCTAATAAAGTGGATACCAGCCGGTACTAGCAAGGTGTACCTAATAAAGAGGATACCACCGGTACTAGCAAGGTGTACCTAATAAAGAGGATACCACCGGTACTAGCAAGGTGTACCTAATAAAGTGGCCGGTGAGTGGATATGGAAATGAATAACGTTTATTTTTTAACATCATTGCTGTCGGCCTGAAGTGTTTCTTACATTCTCCAGTTGTAACAGAGATATGTATCCTATACACTGAATAAAATTAGTCCATCATTTCAGTCCACTAAAATGCGTCTCATAGCCTCTATGTTCTGCACGTCTCCGGCCCGGCGCCTTATCCTCCAGTTTAACCGAACCTTAATAGCTCAATAGGATAGTTATGGATTCCAAATCCCCAAAAAAAGAAAAGTCTTTGAGTAATTGAATAGTGCGCGGACAGATTGGACAAACAAGACAAGTAATATTGAAAGAGCTTTTCAGAACAAGCACACTGGACCTGCTGGATATCAGCAGCAGCAGCTTCCAGCCAGAACGTCCTGAGAGCTTTCTTCAGTGTCCTGCCTCTCGTCTGGACCTCACTGGTCCTCGCTGCATCAGACTCAACAGGCTGCGTTGCGTACCTTCATTAAGAGGCTCCAGACGGAGGTCTTTATACGTGATAGTAAAGGTTGCTGAGCCCTGAGTTAGACGGCGTTTGATTGAATGGGATTCATATATATATATATATATATATATATTCTGCATCTTGAATTCAACAAGATCAGTGAACAAGTTGACGCTTAAATGGGATTTTGATGTAAAAAATATAAATAAGTGTGCATTTTTTCACATCTACTGTATTTGGCATGTAATAAAATGAATGCAGGGACACGAGCTGACGGCATCGGACCTGAACTACAGGAAGCACCAGATGAAGCTGACGGCATCGGACCTGAACTACAAGAAGCTCCAGATGAAGCTGACGGCATCGGACCTGAACTACAAGAAGCTCCAGATGAAGCTGACGGCATCGGACCTGAACTACAGGAAGCTCCAGATGAAGCTGACAACATCGGACCTGAACTACAGGAAGCTCCAGATGAAGCTGACAACATCGGACCTGAACTACCAGAAGCTCCAGATGAAGCTGACAACATCGGACCTGAACTACCAGAAGCTCCAGATGAAGCTGACAACATCGGACCTGAACTACAGGAAGCTCCAGATGAAGCTGACAACATCGGACCTGAACTACCAGAAGCTCCAGATGAAGCTGACAACATCGGACCTGAACTACCAGAAGCTCCAGATGAAGCTGACAACATCGGACCTGAACTACCAGAAGCTCCAGATGAAGCTGACAACATCGGACCTGAACTACCAGAAGCTCCAGATGAAGCTGACAACATCGGACCTGAACTACCAGAAGCTCCAGATGAAGCTGACAACATCGGACCTGAACTACAAGAAGCTCCAGATGGGTCGGTTTAATGGAGAACGTATACACCGATCAGCCACAACATGAGGTCAGGGCTTCAGCTAATGGAGATCCCAATGAAAGATAGAAGATAAAGATACACCTTGTTCTATAGTTTAAAGTTAAAGTTACTACGAGGGACTTTCATTCTGTGTTGGTTCTGACGGGCCCTTTGAACTAAAGCGGTCGTGTTTCTGAGCACCAGAGTCCCTTTAGAAAAAGCTCTCATTTTACTGCAGCAGGGTCTGACAGTGTGCCCCGAGCAGTCCTGGTTCTGGTTCTGGTTCTGGTTCTGCTGTTAGACCACACACAGGCAGTCCTGGTTCTGGTTCTGGTTCTGGTTGTGCTGTTAGACCACACACAGTGAAGAACAGTGAACTAGTGTGTGACGTTGCAGCAGCGTGAAACAGTGCTCTCTATAAAGGTGTTTCTATTAAAACTGTACGTACCGACCGGCAACTCGGTTTCCTGCAACAGACAGGGATTCACTTTGAACACAAGCTACTTTGAAGATTTCATTTCATGCATTTGTGTTTGCAGAAACTGTTTTAGACGTGATTTTCATCTTCAAAAGTATTAAACTCTGACACTGAATATCTACACTTCAGGACTTAAACATCAGCAAACGTGAAGACACATTCCCACATTCTGCACTCGAAGGCCAACCCCACATTCCCACATCTCTTTCCCACATCTCTTCCCACATCTCTATCCCACATCTCTTCCCATCGGCACGCTGTACATTTATTTAGCCTTAAATACAGACGTTGTTTCAAAGTCGATATATTTTGTTGTGAAGAAATGTTGAAGCACAACAACGAACCCACGATGTGATAGAAACATAAACAACGAACCCACGATGTGATAGAAACATAAACAACGAACCCACGATGAGTTAGAAACATAAAACAACGAACCCACGATGTGATAGAAACATAAACAACGAACCCACGATGGAGTTAGAAACATAAACAACGAACCCATGATGTGATAGAACATAAACAACGAACCCACGATGTGATAGAAACATAAAACAACGAACCCACGATGAGTTAGAAACATAAAACAACGAACCCACGATGTGATAGAAACATAAACAACGAACCCACGATGAGTTAGAAACATAAACAACGAACCCACGATGTGATAGAAACATAAACCATGACGTGTTAAACCCGACTAAAATCAAATCAAAAAGATGTATCTGTCATCATTATTTGATTTCCTCCTTAGACCAACGTTTGCTTCCCTTTAAGACGTCCTAAAGTCCCCTTGGCGGGGGGAGGGGGGGAATAATATTCAGAGATAAAACTCAGAGATTTCAGAGATAAAAGATAAAAGTCGTAAATTTATGAGAGAAAACTCAGTAAATATTGGAATAAAAAACGTGGTAATAAAAAATGTTGAGGTATTTTTCATCGGTTCACTTTGCAAGCTTGGATCAACCTCATCACACTCATCACGCCCGGCGCTAAACACCGCGGTAACGTGAGCGCCGCGTCGCTTGTGTAACCATGGTAACGCAGTGTGTTCGGAGTAACGTCTTCTCCTAACTCTTTGTGTTTCGTCTTTTCTGTAGCTTCTGTAATATCACTACTTAGAAAGAAAACATGTGTATGTATCTTTCAGGACCTTCGCCTCGCTCAGATTTTTTTCTCGTATATTTACGACTTTATAATCTCGCAAATTTGTGATTTTTGTGATTTGCAACATTTATCGCAGAGATTCTGAGTTTTTTCTCAGAATATTACCCCCCCCCCCCCGTCTGGATTATTGTGATGGTTGTCTTTTTTATTATTATTATTTTGATTATTATTTATATTTATTTAATTATTTATTTATTTTTTTTATTTTATTATTTATTTAATTATTTTAATTATTTAATTATTTATTTATTTTATTATTTATTTAATTATTTAATTATTTAATTATTTATTTATTTATTTATTTATTTATTTATTTATTTATTTATTTATTTTATTATTTATTTTATTTTATTTCATGCTTTTTTTCTGTATGTGTGTGTGTGTGTGTGTGTGTGGGGGGGGGGGTATGTTTGTGAGTCTGTCTGTAGATTTTTTTTGTTTGAAAAATAATATTTGGGGGCGCTCTAAAACAATCAGGGGAGTGTATCATTAAAGATATTTGAATATTTTCTATAAAAGGTGACGTATTGGACGTCTTAAAATCAATAAATAACAGAATAGATAGTCAATATGTATCTGTGTGTATTTGTGTGTATTGCAGTATGTCTGTGCCAGTAGTGTGTCTGAAGGTCACTGACTCCAGCCCCTTACCGTCCTCGTCCACCTTCTGGACGGGCTCCGAGGGCGCCGAGGCCTCGCTGACGCCGTACGAGTTCACCGAGGAAACTCTGAACTGGTACTTTTGGCCGTCTTGCAAATCAAAAACGGGGGTAACGAGGGGAGAGCAGTTGACTGCCGTGTTGATCCGCTGCCACGCTGCAGTGCCCCGCTAAGCACTGTGGGAGAGTCGGGGGAGGGGGGGAGAAGGTATATACAGCCATCTACGACCAAACTCATCAATGTAGCACAACACAGGAAAACAGGAACTTCCAACGTCTGGGTTGGGGCTTCAAATTAAATCATATTTAAGGAAATCATTAATATGAAAAATATCCAAAGGTGTGTGATCACCATTATTAATGTTATTATTATTATTATTAATATATTATTATTATTATTATTATTATTATTATTAATGTTATTATTATTATTATTATTATTATTATTAATATTATTATATTATTATTATTAATGTTATTATTAATATTATTATTATTAATGTTATTATATTATTATTATTATTATTATTAATATATTATTATTATTATATTATTATATTATTATTATTACAAGAGTCTGCTAGTTTTGGGCAGAAGTCACATTAATCTGATGATACATATCTGTTGTTTTTTTTACTAGGGCTGTCAACGTCAACGTCATAATAACACTTACGCCACTAATTTCTTCAACGCATTAACACAGTTTCCTGATTTTTAGGTTGTAGCGGCTCAATTTTGAAGCTAGAGTGAAGATCCTGGTATCATAGTAAACTAGAGAAACCTGATGAATCCATCGCGTACCCAACCAGGTCAGACTAGCTGGTCATGAGGAGGTTAAATAACGCTCCAAACTGTCATGTCCATGTTCAAAGGGGTCACTTGACCTCTGACCTGCAGATCAGTGAATGTAAATGGGTTCTATGAGTACCCACGAGCTCTCCCCTTTACAGACATGCCCACTTTATGATCATCACATGCAGTTTGGGGCAAAGTCATAGTCAAGTCAGCACACTGACACACTGACAGCTGTTGTGCCTGTTGGGCTGCAGTTTGCCATGTTATGATTGGAGCATATTGTTTTATGCTAAATGCAGTACCTGTGAGGGTTTCTGAATCAATATCTGTTATTGATCTGTATTGTTCATTCAATAAATAAATTATACATACATTTACATAAAGCAGCATATTATACACTCCCATGTTGATAAGAGGATTAAATACTGGACTAATCTCCTCTAAGGTTCATTTAGAACAGATAAAACATGAGAGATTAATTGTGATTAAATATATTAATTGTTTGACAGCCCTAATTATTACACAAAAATGTCTGAATATCTGTACCACTATTGACTGGTAATATTGATCCTGCCAGTATATCAGTAGTTTCTGTCTTATTATCTACATCTCTAGCGTATGGATTCATTGTCAGGTATTTGATATCCATGGTTTTTGTGGCCATGTTTGGATTTTGTGGAGCCCCAACAAAACACGGGATACATGATGAGTTTTTAGTTTCATGTTCATATGCGTGGAATAAAAAACACATGTAACCTCTTAAACTCAGAAGTAAATCCATCTTTACATACGTATACGAAAAAACTGCTGTTCAAACCTGCACAATCTTTTCTGATCATCTCAAAAAGTTTATTGTATTACGATGAATCTGGGGAAATGTTGTGTGTCAGCTGATGCATAAGACATCTGCAATATTTAAATAATGCTGCAGCCATAACAAATATAACAATATATGAAAGTTTCACACGAAATGATCATCATATAGGCTTCACTGAAGAGCTGGGACAAGCAGAGCTGCATGTGATGATGTCGTGCATGTGATGATGTCGTGCATGTGATGATGTCGTGCATGTGATGACGTTGTGCATGTGATGACGTCGTGCATGTGATGACGTCGTTCATGTGATGATGTCGTGCATGTGATGATGTCGTGCATGTGATGACGTTGTGCATGTGATGACGTCGTGCATGTGATGATTTTGTGCATGTGATGATTTTGTGCATGTGATGATGTCGTGCATGTCATGATGTCGTGCATGTGATGACGTCGTGCGTGTGATGATGATCGTGCGTAGTGTGATGATGTCGTGCATGTGATGATGTCGTGCGTGTGATGATGTCGTGCATGTGATGATGTCGTGTATGTGATGATGTCGTGCATGTGATGATGTCGTGCATGTGATGACGTTGTGCATGTGATGAACGTCGTGCATGTGATGACGTCGTTCATGTGATGATGTCGTGCATGTGATGATGTCGTGCATGTGATTGACGTTGGGCATGTGATGACGTCGTGCATGTGATGATTTTGTGCATGTGATGATTTTGTTGCATGTGATGATGTCGTGCGTTGTATGATGTCGTGCATGTGATGACGTCGTGCGTGTGATGATGTCGTGGCGTGTGATGATGTCGTGCATGTGATGATGTCGTGCGTGTGATGATTGTCGTGCATGTGATGATGTCGTGCATGTCATGATGTCGTGCATGCTGATGATGTCGTGCATGTGATGATGTCTGCATGTCATGATGTCGTGCATGTGATGATGTCGTGCGTGTCATGATGTCTTGCGTGTGATGATGTCGTGCATGTGATGATGTCGTGCATGTCATGATGTCAGTGCGTGTGATGATGTCGTGCATGTGATGATGTCGTGCATGTGATGATGTCTGTGCATGTCATTGATGTCGTGCGTGTGATGATGTCGTGCATGTCCATGATGTCGTGCATGTGATGATGTCGTGCGTGTCATGATGTCGTGCGTGTGATGATGTCGTGCATGTGATGATGTCGTGCATGTCATGATGTCGTGCGTGTGATGATGTCGTGCATGTGATGATGTCGTGCATGTGATAATGTCGTGCATGTGAGTGAAAAAGATAAAGTGAAGGATTTAACTTGAGTTTAAGAGAGGTCAGCGTGTTTCTCCATCTCTTCTCTATCAGAGCGCTGCTTAGTTTAATAACAGTGAGCTACATTGATGGAAATGGATGGCCAAAAGGTGAAGTGTCACACACACCTTCTCGATGACGTACCACAGCGGAGCTCGTCCGCGAGGGGCTGGGAGGCTTCCAGCTCAGCACCACGTACGATTTGAAAACCTCGGATGCGTGCACGTCGGAGGGCTCCCCCGGGATCGTTACGTAGCCTAGATTGGGAGTGAACGGTGTTGAGGCCTAAAGTACGTACAGTACAGCAGCACCTGTTGCAGAAAGTCCCACATTATGTGTTTATATTAACTGAAGAATGTGTTTTCATAATGTTATATTAATAAATAGAGTTTACATCTCTGGTGGTTGATAGCAGCATCTTCACAGAAAGAGCTTTAAAGAGACATTAAGTGTGATTCTATGAGGTACTTCTCCATAGTCAGCGTATTACTACAGTAGATGGAGTTAGTAGAAGCAGACAGGAGTACCAGCACGGCACCAGAGCGATGTCCTGCCGTGGACGGAGGCCAGCTGGAAAACCTGTTTTAGACACCTAAAAAAAGGCTCTTCAAAGCCACCAGACTCCTTTTACAAAACAGTATTTTTACCTAAAAGAAAGGCCAACCTTACAAAAAACAATATCAGTTGAAGTGTACGCTATATTTACAATGTTTTCTCCGCTTTACCTCGCCGTCACACAGCCCTTTACCTCGCCATCAGACAGCCCTTTACCTCGCCGTCACACAGCCACTTTCTGACAGGGAACTGAAGCCGTTATCTATGCTCCCATCAAAGCCACCAGACTCCATTCATAAAAACAATCATTTTACCTCTAAGAACAGGAGAGTTGCATCGATCGGTTCATTTGTGTTATTGTGTGACTTTGGTGAATGCGAACGAACCTTTGAAACACCAAAATCACACAATAAACACAAACAAACTAACGATCGATGCGGTGGGAGACGAGCAACTCCTGTGTTCCAAGAGGTAAAATTACTGTTTTTGTGAATTCGATGAGAGCAGAGATAAAGGCTTCAGTTCCCGTCAGGAATAGGGCTGTCTGACGGCGAGGTAAAGGGCTGTCTGACGGCGAGGTAAAGGGCTGTCTGCGGCGAGGTAAAGGGCTGTCTGACGCGAGATAAAGGGCTGTCTGACGGCGAGGTAAAGGGCTTGTGACGGCGAGATAAAGGGCTGTCTGACGGCGAGGTAAAGGGCTGTCTGACGCGAGGTAAAGGGCTGTCTTGACGGCGAGGTAAAGGGCTGTCTGACGGCGAGGTAAAGGCTGTCTGACGGCGAGATAAAGGGCTGTTGACGGCGAGGTAAAGGGCTGTGTGACGGCGGAGATAAAGGGCTGTCTGATGGCGAGGTAAAGGCTGTCTGACGGCGAGATAAAGGGCTGTCTGACGGTGAGGTAAAGGACGTCTGACGGCGAGATAAAGGGCTGTCTGACGGCGAGGGTAAAGGGCTGTCTGACGGCGAGATAAAGGGGCTTGTCTGACGGCGAGATAAAGGGAGCTGTCTGACGGCGAGGTAAAGGGCTGTCTGACGGCGAGGGTAAAGGGCTGTGTGACGGCGAGATAAAGGGCTGTGTTGACGGTGAGGTAAAGGGCTGTCTGACGCGAGATAAGGGCTGTCTGACGGTGAGGTAAAGGACTGTCTGACGGCGAGATAAAGGGCTGTCTTGACGGCGAGGTAAAGGGCTGTCTGACGGCGAGATAAAGGGCTGTCTGACGGCGAGGTAAAGGGCTGTGTGTCTGACGGCGAGGTAAGGGCTGTGTGACGGCGAGGTAAAGGGCTGTGTGACGGCGAGGTAAAGGGCTGTGTGACGGCGAGGTAAAGGGCTGTCTGACGGCGAGATAAAGGGCTGTCTGACGGCGAGGTAAAGGGCTGTCTGATGGCGAGGTAAAGGGCTGTCTGATGGCGAGGTAAAGGGCTGTGTGACGCGAGGTAAAGCGGTGAAAGTGTTCTAAATATTAGCGTACATACTTCAACGGATATTGATCATTCTAGTGTCTAAATCCGTCCACACACACCGTCCAGTCGCTTTGCTCCCATGCTGGTACTCCTGTCTGTTTCTCCATCACTCCCTCTACTGTAGTAAAACACTGACTATGAAGGAGTACCTCGTTCAACCACACGGAGAAACACCTGAAACTATCCCCTTTAAAGTCTTGTCCCCTTTAAGCTCTGCTA
>NW_023618538.1:147500-151542 GCF_015220745.1 Sebastes umbrosus | reverse complement strand
ATCTCATCTTCATCCTCCTCCTTTATCCTCCATCTTCCATCCTCGTCTTCATCCTCCATCTTTATCCTCCATCTTCATCCTCCATCTTCATCCTCCATCTTTATCCCCTCTTTATCCTCCATCTTCATCCTCCATCTTTATCCTCCACTTTTATCTCGTCCTTTATCCTCCCATCTTCATCCTTCATCTTTATCCTCCACCTTTATCCTCCATCTTCATCGTCCATCTTTATCCTCCATCTTCATCCTCCATCTTCATCGTCCATCTTTATCCTCCATCTTTATCCTCCATCTTTATCCTCCATCTTCATCGTCCAATCTTTATCCTCCATCTTCATCCTCCATCTTCATCGTCCATCTTTATCCTCCATCTTTATCCTCGTCCTTTATCCTCCATCTTTATCCTCCATCTTTATCCTCCATCTTTATCCTCGTCCTTTATCCTCCATCTTTATCCTCCATCTTCATCCTCCATCTTCATCCTCCATCTTTATCCTCCATCTTTATCCTCCATCTTTATCCTCCACCTTTATCCTCGTCCTTTATCCTCCATCTTTATCCTCCATCTTCATCCTCCATCTTTATCCTCCACCTTTATCCTCCATCTTTATCCTCCACCTTAGCCTCCATCTTTATCCTCCATCTTCATCCTCCTCCTCCATCTTTATCCTCCATCTTCATCCTCCATCTTTATCCTCCACCTTTATCGTCCATCTTTATCCTCCATCTTATCCTCCATCTTCATCCTCCATCTTTATCCTCCACCTTTATCCTCGTCCTTTATCCTCCATCTTCATCCTTCATCTTCATCCTCCACCTTTATCCTCCGTCCTTTATCCTCCATCTTATCGTCCATCTTTATCCTCCATCTTTATCCTCCATCTTCATCCTCCATCTTCATCCTCCATCTTCATCCTCCATCTTTATCCTCCATCTTTATCCTCGTCCTTTATCCTCCATCTTTATCCTCCATCTTCATCCTTCATCTCAATCTTTATCCTCCATCTTTATCCTCGTCCTTTATCCTCCATCTTCATCCTTCATCTTCATCCTTCATCTTCAATCTTTATCCTCCATCTTTATCCTCCGTCTTTATCCTCCATCTTTATCCTCGTCCTTTATCCTCCATCTTTATCCTCCATCTTCATCCTTCATCTTCATCCTTCATCTTCAATCTTTATCCTCCATCTTTATCCTCCATCTTTATCCTCCATCTTTATCTCGTCCTTTATCCTCCATCTTATCCTCCATCTTTATCCTCCATCCTTCATCTTCAATCTTTATCCTCCATCTTTATCCTCCATCTTTATCCTCGTCATTTATCCTCCATCTTCATCCTCCATCTTCATCCTCCATCTTTATCCTCCATCTTTATCCTCGTCCTTTATCCTCCATCTTTATCCTCCATCTTCATCCTCCATCTTCATCCTCCATCTTTATCCTCCATCTTCATCCTCATCTTCATCCTCCATCTTTTATCCTCCATCTTTATCCTCCATCTTTATCCTCCATCTTTATCCTCCATCTTCATCTCCATCTTCATCCTCCTCCTCCATCTTCATCCTCCATCTTTATCCTGACCTTTGACCTCTGACCTCTGTCTCCTCAGAAGGAGAGTGGGGCAGCAGGAAGAGGAAGTTGCCTAGCAACAGCTACAGCCAATGGGCCAATCGCAGCGAGGTAGGGGAGGAGTTTGGGAGGGGAGGAGCCTTCTGGGATGCTCGAGGACCAAGAAGCTAACGAACCACCTGACCACAGACTCCTCCCACTTCCTGTCTGACCCCTCCACCATCCCCTCTGACTCCTCCCACCTCCACTCCTCCATCTCCTCCTACTTCGGAGTGGCGGGCCGACTGACCAACGGGGAGAGGTACCAGGTGTTGGCCCGACGGGTCACCGCTCAGGGGACGGTCCAGTACCTGCTGGAGTGGGAGGGGACAACGCCTTATTAGGACACACAGTCACAGGTTAGATGTGAAGCTTTGATTGGTTCTTCCTCCACACTCACTGCTGATTGGTCAGAACCACTCAGGGCTCAGTGACCTCATCGTCTAACCGACCAGCTGATCAGCTGTTTTAATGGAAGTTCATGTTTCAGTTTATTTCCTCACAAAATATATATTCATCCTGTTCAAAGACCACCTTCATCTATGATGTCAGTTGCCTAGCAACAGTATTCTATAGTGTTAGGCCCCAAAACTGATCCAGAATCAGACGTATGTCCCCATAAACCTCTGTTAGACGTATGTCCCCATAAACCTATGTTAAACGTATGTCCCCATAAAACCTCTGTTAGACGTATGTCCCATAAAACCTCTGTTAGACGTATGTCCCCATAAAACCTCTGTTAGACGTATGTCCCCATAAAACCTCTGTCAGACGTATGTCCCCATAAAACCTCTGTTAGACGTATGTCCCATAACCTCTGTTAGACTTATGTCCCTAATAACCTCTGTCAGACATATGTCCCCATAAAACCTCTGTCAGACGTATGTCCCCATAAACCTCTTTTAAACGTATGTCCCCATAAAACCTCTGTTAGACGTATGTCCCCATAAAACCTCTGTTAAACGTATGTCCCCATAAAACCTCTGTTAGACGTGTGTCCCCATAAAACCTCTGTCAGACGTATGTCCCCATAAAACCTCTGTCAGACGTATGTCCCCATAAAACCTGTTAGACGTATGTCCCCATAAAACCTCTGTCAGACGTATGTCCCCATAAAACCTCTGTTAGGACGTATGTCCCCATAAACCTCTGTTAGAACGTATGTCCCCATAAAACCTGTCAGACGTATGTCCCCATAAAACCTCTGTTAGACGTATGTCCCCATAAAACCACTGTATACGTATGTCCCCATAAAACCTCTGTTAGACGTATGTCCCCATAAACCTCTGTTAGACGTATGTCCCCATAAAACCTGTCAGACGTATGTCCCCATAAAACCTCTGTTAGACGTATGTCCCCATAAAACCACTGTATACGTATGTCCCCATAAAACCTCTGTTAGACGTATGTCCCCACAAAACCTCTGTTATAGAACGTATGTCCCCACAAAACCTCTGTTAGACGTATGTCCCCACAAAACCTCTGTTAGACGTATGTCCCCATAAAACCTCTGTTAGACGTATGTCCCCATAAAACCTCTGTAGACGTACAGTACGCCCCCTGTGAGGTGAGTTTGGAGGAGTCAGGTATCAATGCTGATCATGAACCTGTATAAACAGTATTTAGTGAGAACAAACAAAAACTTAAAATACAGCCAAAGACCGTGCACACACACACACACACACACACACACAGACACACACACCACACCAGACTCAGTAGTATTATGGGATGTTCAGTATCTGGATCTCAGACTGACAGTAGACGGAGTTTTGTGTCATTTCTTCTTCTCTGACGTAATAACAGGTCATAGGCTCCTGTAGCCCCCCCCCCCAGCTGTCAGACAGCACCCTCACCTGTCCTCACCTGTCCTCCCCGTCCTCCCTCAGCTCCAGCAGCAGTTTCTCATGTATTTAACCAACCAGACCTTCAGTCAGGGAACTGCTGCTCTGATCTGTTTCATCACTGCTCAGTGATGTCACAAACAGCTGGTTGTGACCTCACTGACACAAATCATCCATCAGTGCGGCGGTTCCAACCCCTGGGCTGAGGGCCAGTACCGGGCCAGTACCGGGCCAGTACGGGCCAGTACCGGGCCAGTACCGGGCCAGTACCGGGCCATACCGGGCCAGTACCGGGCCAGTACCGGGCCAGGGATCACTGATCCCTTCAGAACTAACTCCACAGTTCATCTGAAGTTAATATGAGACTCAACAGTCTAAGTGTTTATCTTCCAAAGTACTGTTATAGCGGAGTCCCCGCGGGGCGGAGGGGACGCGTCCCGCGGGGTGGAGGGGACGTGTCCAGTGGGGTGGAGGGGACGCGTCCAGTTGGGCGGAGGGATACGCATCCAGTGGGGCCTCCGTCCAGCATTAGAGGTACTGAGGTCATGACTCCATATTCCCCAAACGGAAGCCCCTCCCTCTTAATTCAAC
>NW_023618538.1:127500-142500 GCF_015220745.1 Sebastes umbrosus | reverse complement strand
ACAAAACATCACGTTTAATAACAAAACATCATGTTTAATAACAAATCATCATGTTTAATAACAAATCATCGTGTTTAATAACAAAACATTGTGTTTAATAACAAAACATTGTGTTTAATAACAAAACATCACGTTTAATAACAAATCATTGTGTTTAATAACAAATCATCGCGTTTAATAACAAATCATCATGTTTAATAACAAAACATCATGTTTAATAACAAAACATTGTGTTAATAACAAAACATTGTGTTTAATAACAAAACATTGTGTTTAATAACAAAACATCACGTTAATAACAAATCATTGTGTTTAATAACAAATCATCGCGTTTAATAACAAATCATCATGTTTAATAACAAAACATCATGTTTAATAACAAAACATTGTGTTTAATAACAAAACATTGTGTTTAATAACAAAAACATTGTGTTTAATAACAAAACATCACGTTTAATAACAAATCATTGTGTTTAATAACAAATCATCGCGTTTAATAACAAAACATTACGTTTAATAACAAAACATCATGTTTAATAACAAAACATCGTGTTTAATAACAAAACATCATGTTTAATAACAAAACATTGTGTTTAATAACAAAACATCGTGTTTAATAACAAATCATTGTGTTTAATAACAAAACATTGTGTTTAATAACAAATTGTGTTTAATAACAAATCATCGTGTTTAATAATAAAACATTGTGTTTAATAACAAAACATCGTGTTTAATAACAAATCATTGTGTTTAATAACAAAACATTGTGTTTATTAATAAAATGTTGCATTTAATAAACAAACTGCAACAAATGGTTATATTTCTGAATTAGACTCTTCTTCTTCTTCAGGTTCATCCTCTTCTTCTGGCAGAGAGGCGGAGACTTTCACTGTCTGGTTGCTAAGATACACTCTCCATGTGACCTCAGCACCTCCTGGCCCCGCCCACAAAGGTAAGGAGGATGGGAGGACTTTAAAAACAGCTGCAGAAGAGACAGACAGACAGACAGACAGTTAGCTACAGACAGACAGACAGACAGCTAGCTACAGACAGACAGACAGACAGACAGTTAGCTACAGACAAACAGTTAGCTACAGACAGACAGACAGCTAGCTACAGACAGACAGACAGTTAGCTACAGACAGACAGACAGGTAGTTACAGACAGACAGACAGACAGACAGACAGGTGATGGAAGTGGACTCTGATGCTGAGTTTGAAGACGGTAAGAAAAGGCTGTTTTCTGGTGAAGTTCAGTGTGTGTTGTGTGTTTGTGTGTTGTGTGTTGTCTGACTGCAGCAGGGATTAGCTGCTCTGCTTAATCTTGACGACATGTCAAATAATAATCTCATAATCTGATATCTGAGGTCAGTTACCATGGCAACGCTAAAATGTTAATTTTAAAGTATTTCAAGGCTGTGGTAGAAGAACTTCTGTCTGTATATATATGTATATATATGTATATATATATTACATATATATATATATACATTCTGTCTGTATATATATTATATATATATATATAAACTGGAAAAACAAGTTAGTAAACTTGTGTTTGGTGGATTATTTCTCTGTTGTTACAATGCTAATGGTCATTGTATTTTTACATCGTTGGAAAGCCTGTTTATTTACCTTCACAATGATGTCACACTTGTAAGGATCATGCATTTGTGGGATGAGCAGCACAGCTGATGATGTGGGGAGCACCCAAGAAAAATTTGCCAAAATGCTCCGTCGATGGTAAAACAGTGTATTCTCCTGTTGGTGTTGACTCTTGTTTTGAGTTGTTTGGTGGATTTGGATGATTGAACTCTCTATCAGTAACAAGGAACAAACAAGACATATTGGGAATTTTACACTTTATTCATTTAATCCACCGTCAGGAGCCTCAGTAGAGGTGGAAGATCCATACGCAGCCACAACAGCCTCGCATCTCCTCCTCATGCTGGTCACCAACCTGGTCACACGTTGCTGTGGGATGGCGTTCCATTCCTCAACCAGGATTCGGTGCAGGTCAGCCAGCGTGGTTGTGTTGGTCACTCTAACACGTACAGCACGCCCAAGCTGATCCTACATGTTGAGTTGGGTTGAGGTGTGGACTCTTGGCAGGCCGTTCCATTCTCTCTCCTCCCACATTGTGGAGGTAGTCTGTGATAACCCTGGCTCTGTGGGGGGGAGGGGCGTTGTTTCTTGGAGGATGAAGTTAGGTCCCAGATTGTGGAGATATGGGATCGCCACTGGCTGCAGAATCTCATCCCGATATCTCCCCTGCATTGAGATGGCCTTCAATGATGACAAGCCTTGTTTTACCAGTGAGGGAGATGCCCCACAACAGAGAAATAATCCACCAAACACAAGTTTAACTACTTTGTTTTTCCAGTATATATATATATATATATATATATTGTTCTATTATATATATATACTACTTCTAAATGGCGCCCATGTTGACATATCGCTGCAACGGGCTGAAGCGTCCAATGAGGCGTCTGTGGTCACGCCGCTCATTATCATGTGTGATCACAGACACAGGCACGCAACCCTCTCAGTACCAGTTACCAAGGCAACAGCTGTGGCTCCACAACTACAAACACTCCCACGATGCACTCTGTCTGTTCCAGATGTTCCAGAGAGAGGGGTCCGCCGACAGAGCATGCCCAGTAGCTCCGCCGTGGACACGCCCACCGCCAGAGTGACGGTGAGCACACACACACACACCACACACACACACACACCTCCTTCCAGCTGGGATCAGTCTGCTGTTTCCATGGTAACAGGAGTCTGTCAGCTGTAGATCAGCTGACTGGCTCCACCTACAGGTGAGACCAGTGAGAATACAGACATGACACCCTGATGATGTCATCACTGATGATGATGATGATGGTCAATGGTGTCAACAGCAGCACTGAGATCTAACAGGACCAGTACAGAGACCACTACAGAGACCTCTACTGGTCTCTGTAGTGGTCTCTGTAGTGGTCTCTGTACTGGTCCTACCGGTGCAGTTAAAAGTTCACAGAAACCTGAAGTTATATTATAAAACACTGAATGTCAGAAAAAACTTTACATCCATCATTACTCCTCCTTCTCCTCTTCCTCCTCTTCCTCCTCTCTCTCCTCCTCCCTCCTCCTCCACTCTCTCCTCCTCCTCCGCCTCTCTCTCCTCCTCCTCGTCCTCCTCCACCTCCTCTTACTCCTCTTCCTCCTCCTCTCTCCTCCTCCTCTTCCTCCTCTTCCTCCTCCTCCTCCTCTCTTTTTCTCCTCCTCTTCCTCCTCCTCTCTCTCCTCCTCCTCTTCCTCCTCTTCCTCCTCCTCCTCCTCTCTTTTCTCCTCCTCTTCCTCCTCCTCCCTCCTCTCTCTTCTCCTCCTCTTCCTCTTCCTCCTCCTCCTCCTCTCTCTTCTCCTCCTCTTCTTCCTCCTCCTCCTCTTACTCCTCCTGCTCCTCCTCCTCCTCTTCCTCCTCTTCTTCTTCTTCAGGGTTTTCTCTCCCGGAGGTTGAAGCAGTCTCTCCGGAGGACCCGCTCTCAGCCCAAACTATGTCGTCCGAGCAGCATAAGGAGCGACCTGATCACCAGAGCTGACACCAGGTAACACACACACACACACGCACACACACACACACACACACACACACATGGACGTTACTGATAACCGATCGATCGGTTATCAGAACTCTGGAGGTCAGAGTGAATGGACATTCATTAAACATGGTAATCAATCAATCAGCGCTGTGGGTCCATCGACCACGAGGCTGTGGTGGTCTGAAGAGGAGCCGGGGGGTCCATCAGAGGTCACGACCCTACAGAGGTCACGACCCCACAGAGGTCACGACCCTGGAGAGGTCACGACCCTGCAGAGGTCACGATCCTGGAGAGGTCACAACCCTAAAGGAACAACAACACACAGCTCCAGAGGTCACCACAGTAGCTGCATCTCATCTCCCGATTTTTTGCCTCCTCGTCTCCTCGTCTCCTCGTCTCCTCGTCTCCTCGTTACTCCGGCTGTGATCCGGAAATCAATCTCAGCGCTCCATGTTGAAGGACATCCCAATTCCTAAAATGCATCTCGAGGATCGAGGAGGCTTGCCGGAGGAGACACTGGAGGATACTACCACCGACCAGGTAGGTAGGTGGTAGGTTTTAGGTAGGTAGGTAGGTAGGTAGGTCTGTAATACTAATCGTCTTCGACATAGTTTTGGCGTCACAAACAGGATTGTAACTAGAGAGACGGGCGTGGGCGACGCTACTGTGAGACGCCTTAACGTGTGTGTTAGCGGGTGGGGGGGTACTGACGAGCCTTAAAACCAGATCAGAGTATCTGGTCTTCTCTGGAGAGGACCTCACCTGGAGACTTCAGAGCTCTGCTAGTTAAAGACAAGTAAACCCAGTTTCAAGACAAAGAGACAGGAGGCATGTCACATGACTCGGTCACAACCGTCACGCTGTCGTCACGGCTCGCTTACTCCTCCTCCCATCCCTCGCTCCTTTAACTCCTCCTCCCGGCCCTCGCTCCTTTAACTCCTCCTTCCGGCCCTCGCTCCTTTAACTCCTCCTCCCATCCCTCGCTCCTTTAACTCCTCCTCCCGGCCCTCGCTCCTTTAACTCCTCCTCCCATCCCTCGCTCCTTTAACTCCTCCTTCCGGCCCTCGCTCCTTTAAATCCTCCTCCCATCCCTCGCTCCTTTAACTCCTCCTCCCGGCCCTCGCTCCTTTAACTCCTCCTCCCATCCCTCGCTCCTTTAACTCCTCCTCCCGGCCCTCGCTCCTTTAACTCCTCCTCCCGGCCCTCGCTCCTTTAACTCCTCCTCCCGGCCCCTCGCTCCTTTAACTCCTCCTCCCGGCCCTCGCTCCTTTAACTCCTCCTCCCGGTCCTCGCTCCTTTAACTCCTCCTCCCATCCCTCGCTCCTTTAACTCCTCCTCCCGGCCCTCGCTCCTTTAACTCCTCCTCCCGGCCCTCGCTCCTTTAACTCCTCCTCCCATCCCTCGCTCCTTTAACTCCTCCTCCCGGCCCTCGCCCCTTTAACTCAGACATCACTGGTCACTCTGGAGGGAGTCCGACATCACTGGTCACTCTGGAGGGAGTCCGACATCACGGGTCACTCTGGAGGGAGTCAGACATCACTGGTCACTCTGGAGGGCGTCAGACATCACTGGTCACTCTGGAGGACGTCAGACATCACTGGTCACTCTGGAGGGAGTCAGACATCACTGGTCACTCTGGAGGACGTCAGACATCACTGGTCACTCTGGAGGGAGTCAGACATCACGGGTCACTCTGGAGGGAGTCAGACATCACGGGTCACTCTAGAGGGTGTCAGACATCACTGGTCACTCTGGAGGGCGTCAGACATCACGGGTCACTCTGGAGGGCGTCAGACATCACGGGTCACTCTGGAGGGCGTCAGACATCACTGGTCACTCTGGAGGGTGTCAGACATCACGGGTCACTCTAGAGGGCGTCAGACATCACGGGTCACTATGGAGGACGTCAGACATCACGGGTCACTTGCGAGGATGTCAGACATCACGGGTCACTCTGGAGGACGTCAGACATCACTGGTCACTTGCGAGGACGTCAGACATCACGGGTCACTCTGGAGGGCGTCAGACATCGCGGGTCACTTGCGAGGACGTCGGACATCACGGGTCACTCTGGAGGACGTCAGACATCACATGTCACTCTGGAGGGAATCAGACATCACTGGTCCCTCTGGAGGGCGTCAGACATCACTGGTCACTCTGGAGGGATGTCAGACATCACTGGTTACTCTGGAGGACGTCAGACATCACTGGTCACTCTGGAGGGCGTCAGACATCGCTGGTCACTCTGGAGGGAGTCAGACATCACTGGTTACTCTGGAGGACGTCAGACATCACATGTCACTCTGGAGGGCGTCAGACATCACTGGTCACTCTGGAGGACGTCAGACATCACATGTCACTCTGGAGGGAATCAGACATCACTGGTCCCTCTGGAGGGCGTCAGACATCACATGTCACTCTGGAGGGAATCAGACATCACTGGTCCCTCTGGAGGGCGTCAGACATCACTGGTCACTCTGGAGGGAGTCAGACATCACTGGTTACTCTGGAGGACGTCAGACATCACTGGTCACTCTGGAGGGCGTCAGACATCACTGGTCACTCTGGAGGGAGTCAGACATCACTGGTTACTCTGGAGGACGTCAGACATCACATGTCACTCTGGAGGGCGTCAGACATCACATGTCACTCTGGAGGGCGTCAGACATCACTGGTCACTCTGGAGGACGTCAGACATCACATGTCACTCTGGAGGGAATCAGACATCACTGGTCCCTCTGGAGGGCGTCAGACATCACTGGTCCCTCTGGAGGGCGTCAGACATCACGGGTCACTCTGGAGGGCGTCAGACATCACGGGTCACTATGGAGGACATCAGACATCACGGGTCACTTGCGAGGACGTCAGACATCACGTGTCACTATGGAGGACGTCAGACATCACGGGTCACTTGCGAGGACGTCAGACATCACGGGTCACTCTGGAGGACGTCAGACATCACGGGTCACTCTGGAGAGGAGAGGAGAGGAGAGGAAAGAGGAAATAAGGAGACGAAAGAGGAGACGAGGAGAGGAAGGAGGAGATGACAGAGGAGACGAGGAGAGAAGGCGTCATAATCCCTCGGTACCATCTACACTAAGTTACAATGGGTGAAGAAGAGAGGAGACAAGGAGAAAGGAGGGGAGAGGAGAGGATGACAGGAGAGGAAGAGAGGAACTAGGGCAGAGGAGACGAGGAGAGGAAGTAGGGCAGCCTCGCTGCAGGGGAGGGGCTACTGCTGACAGAGAGGGAGGTCGAGTCCCATCGAGACACAGAGAGAGACGCTGGAGCCGTGGAGCATCGTTAGCATCCAACTAACAGACAGACCGACAGACAGGATCAGCAAGTTCTCCATCTTACTTCCTCTCTCCTCCTCCTCTTCCTCCTGCTGCTGCAGGAGAACATGGATCCATAACCCCCCCTCTCCTCCTCCTCCTCCTCCTCCTCCTCAGCATTCATCCAGGATGCTCGGTGAGTATCTGCACCGATCCGCTGCATTAAACCGCCTTTTGTCCTTTCAATAGAGAAATGGGCTGGTGTGTGTGTGTGTGTGAGTGTGAGTGTGCGTGTGTGTGTGTGTGTATGTGTGGGTGTGTGTGTGTGTTTGTGGGGGTGTGTGTGTTGGGGGGGGGTTGGCGTCTTCTACCTGATTTGCATGACCATACATGCTGCGTTTCTATGTGTGTGTGTGTCTGTATATGTGTGTATATGTGTGTGTGTGTGTGTGTGTGTGTGTGTGTGTGTGTGTGTGTGTATGTATGTGTGTGTGTTAGCCTGGCTTCAGTCTGCACACAGCTAGCCTGGTCTGTTAGCATGTGGCTAGGATAGACACACGCTGTTAGCCATCATGTTTAGCTAAACAAGGTTAAGCAGTAGCGCACGCACACACACACACACGCCCCTGAAGAATTAGTGCTGTAAGCTGCTGACATTAAGCAGCTCATTAAGAGAATGACAGGAGCTAACGAGCTAACGAGCTAACGGAGGGACAACAGATCATCCTGTTCATGTCAGGACGGTTTAGACGTGTGTGTGTGTGTGTGTGTGTGTGTGTGTGTGTGTGTGTGTGTGTGTGTGTGTGTGTGTGTGTGTGTGTGTGTGTGTGTGTGTGTGTGTGTGTTGTCAGAGTTCACAGTTGAACCCCCCCCGTTATTATATATTTATATATTTGGGGATGTGAAACACGTCAATAACAGTTTAGTGCAGACGAAGACACCTGAAGAGGCGAACCACAGGACACCTGGAGAGAGTCATCATTTCACTCCTGTGACTCTGTCAGACTCCTGATGGACCGCTCAGGAACCAGAACCAGAACCGGAGATATCTTTTATTCCACACAATCCGTCTTCTTTGTCAGAACCCACAATGCACCTCTCCCTCTGACAGTTGTGTGGTAGATCGTGGTGTGCTATCCACCTCATTCCTGGCCCCATGAGGCCTTGCGTGAATTAGCGCAACTTCCGGCGCATCGTGTCACTGAACCTGAACCGGCGTTTTCTATGGTAATGGTACACTAATCGTCTCTCCGAGAGTGATTGTATTAATAAATCTAGTAAAACATGTTCTTCACTTTCATTGCGCCACGGGATTTTGCTTGCACCCTCTGACTCGCGCGTGCGTTAGATTCCTTGGTTCGTGGTTCATGACGGGTCGGGTGGGTTGCAGACATTGCGGCTGACCCATGGCACCTTTTACGTTGGCTGAGCCTCGATTGTGGGGCACAATGCAGTCGGGGCGCACTGAGGACAGTCCGAGCAGGGGGCCCCATCCCTCCCCGGCGGGGAGAGAGGGCGCAGCGAGCCCTTTGTCCTCGGCCCCGGGAAGCACCTTCGCCCCGAGCCTTTCCAAGCCGACCTAGAGCCGGTCACTGCGTACCGCCTTGTATGCGGGACTCCCCAGTCTGCCGTGTGTCGCTCACACCCTCCAGCTGGCTGTAACGAGGGTCTTTAGGCACAGAGAAGTATTCGTATCAGTACTCGGTATCAGAGAGTACCCAAATGTAAGTACTTGTCCTCGGTCTGAAAAAAAGGGATATTGGTACATCCCTATTTCAAACCGCTCCCTCTGGAGACACTGAAGGCTTTAGACTACTTTTAAAACCTGCAGTAAAACTCCACAACACCTAGAAACAAGCACTGATCAGTGGAGTTCAGCTTTGACCTTCCAGTGGCAGGTCTTCACGACATGCACTGTTCATATGTGAGCAGTAGAACATGGTTGCATGATGGGAACTCTCAGGGTGCAGTCAGGCCACTATTTCCAATGGAGAGTGCTGCTGTGCAAATCATAGCGATGCACATCTCTTTGGTTCACCTGCAGGTTTCAAACCAAATCGAACTTGAGTGCACAATCTTTAATCAAGTCTCTGAATTCCTGTCCAAGAACAATCTGTTCAACCCAAATCGGTCTGTCTTTAAGCGGGGCCACTCTACTGAGACTGCACTACTGTCGGTAACAGAATCACTGCGTTTGGCGAGAGCTGCCAGTCAGTCCTCAGCCTTATTGCTGCTAGATCCTCCTCCTCTCCACACTCTCTAAGTTTAGAATCTCAGGATCTGCCCTCCACTGGTTCATGTCCTACCTCTCAGGGAGATCTTTTAGAGGATCTAGGGAGAAGTGTCCAAACCACACTGCTTATCCACAGGGGTGGCTCAAGGGTCAGTGCTCGATCCCCTTCTCCTCTCAATATACACCACACCACTTGGTGCAATCATCCGCTCCTATGGTTTCTCATACCTCTGCTACGTGGACAATACCCAACTCTTCCTATCATTCCCGCCAGATGACACTACAGTCTCGGTACGAATCTCGTCACGCCTTGCTGATATCTCTAAATGGATGAAAGAACGCCACCTTAAGCTCAACCTATCTAAGACTGTGCTCCTCGTCTTCCCAGCCAGTCCCTCTATACAACCACAGATCAACATCCAGCTTGGACCAACCAAACTCAAATCCACAAAGTCTGCCCGGAATCTGGGTGTCATGATTGACGACCAGCTAACCTTTAAGCTTCACGTGGCCTCTATTGCTCGGTCGTGTCGATCTGCCCTGTACAACATCAGGAAGATCAGACGTTACCGACTGATGGTTGCTTTGGATTCATCAGGTTACAGATTACGGAGGTCGGTAGTGAGACAACAGGAAGTACCCGCGTCACCGTCAGTACTGCTCCAGACCTGGATTATTAACTGTCAGAGTTCATGTAACACCTCTCACCGATGGTTTGGTCTTGTGGGCTCTTTCAGGTGTGTGATGCGGCGGCTGCGTTGTGGTAGCCAGGAGTCGTTGCTAAGCACCGGCTGTGTGTCGTCTCTGGAACTCAGGATGGACCAATCAGTGATCATCAAACCTGTTCACTCCTCCCTACTGGGACAGGACTACTGCTTTGAGGTGACACACTCAACACACAGACAATCACACTTGAACCCTCTGCTGTTTCCATGGTGATGACCTCTGACCCTGTGTCTCCTAGGTAACAACCACGACAGGAACAAAGTGTTTCTCGTGTCGTTCGGCAGCAGAAAGAGATAAATGGATGGAGAACCTGAGAAGAGCCGTTCACCCCAACAAAGACAACAGCAGGAGGGTGGAAAACGTCCTGACGGTGTGGGTAATCGAAGCCAAAGACCTGCCGGCGAAGAAAAGGTAGGGGGGCGCTACGCCCAGAGTCTGCTTCACTCTACATCAATCAATCAATAGGGCTGACCATGCAAAACTACCAAAATGGCTGAATCAAAGATGGCTGCTGGGACAACAAACACAATGGTCTCTTTGTTCTGTCTGAGTACATGTGTTCAGGCAGAACAAAGGGGTCTGTGATCTGGTAGTTTTGAGACTCTGAATGCGTATGCTTGTGTTTAAAACCGATTCACAGTTTATGTACGTGATCTTAATATGTGTCGGATGATGTGGTGGGTCAGAAAAGAGGATGCGTAGTTTGCACTAACGGACTCTTGGTCTGTGTGGAGCATAAATAACGCATCAAATGTGGCGAAGCCAGCTACCAAAATATCCTGACTACAAATAATATCACAACAATAGAACTCAATGAATAGTATGCTGTTGCTAACAAACTCAAGTTTGCCTATGTAACTGCAAAACAAGAAAGGAAAATTAAGGCAACATGATCTAGCATCTGTCTCACAGCTATGTGTTAGCTGGTACCGTGGGAAGATAACTCTGGAGTTCTTGTTTGACTCGTGGCTCAGGGATGTAATGCTCCAGGTAGCCAGAGGCAGGGAGACACTCAGAGCTGCTTTCACTGTCTGATAGATTATGTCCATGATCTGAACCGTGGTCAGAGATGCTGCGGTCATCGGTCAAGTTAAAGAAGTTAATATTAAATATTTCATATATTTAATATATGAAATATTTCATATATATTTAATAAATTAAATATTTAATTTATATTTAATATATATATATATATATATATTAATATCGCACAATTATGAACAATTGCCAACAATGTTATGCCTCACACAGGGCACCATCATGTTGGTCTATAGGAGCTAGACTAGTTATTAGAAAATGTTAAAGATAATTATTATTATTATTATTAAGAGTTCATAGTCTCTGCCACCATGTTGAATGATGGGTCCCGACACTACGCCCAGAGTCTGCTTCACTCTATATCATTATAACATATAGAGGTAGAAGAATCTGAATCTGTACTATCAGAAGTAATCATAGCATTTGTGTATTACAGGTACTTCTGTGAGCTGTGCCTGGATGACAGAGTGTACTAACTGTAGTATTTGTGTACTACAGGTACTTCTGTGAGCTGTGCCTGGATGACAGAGTGTAGTAACCGTAGTATTTGTGTACTACAGGTACTTCTGTGAGCTGTGTCTGGATGACAGAGTGTAGTAACCGTAGTATTTGTGTACTACAGGTACTTCTGTGAGCTGTGTCTGGATGACAGAGTGTAGTAACCGTAGTATTTGTGTACTACAGGTACTTCTGTGAGCTGTGTCTGGATGACAGTCTCTATGCGAGGACGTCGTGTAAACTGAAGACTGACAACATCTTCTGGGGAGAACGTTTCGACTTCAGCAGTCTGCCGTCCATCAGCGCCGTCACTCTTCACCTCTACAAAGACACGGACAGGAAGAGGAAAAAGGACAAGAGCAGCTACGTCGGGTTGGTCAACATCCCTGTCGCCATGGTGACCGGCAGACAGCTGGTGGAGAAGTGGTACTCAGTGAGCACGCCCAGTACCATCCGGGGTAAGTAGATCTGTTTCAGAACAGTCAGAGGATGAGTAAATCAACCTGAAACACTCTTTATTGGAAAACAATGTCCTTTTCTATAAAGTTCTGTGTGTGGAATAAAACTCCAAACCAGTACTTTTAGCCCACATCCCAGGTTTTCTGATGTTCGGGTAGATTTTCATGTGGTTTCCTGTTTTAGGTAAGTCGTCTGTGCCAACGGTGCGTATCAAAGCTCGCTATCAGAGTATCGTCATCCTGCCGATGGAGCAGTACAAAGAGTTCGCAGAGTACATCAGCTCCAACTACCTGCTGCTCTGCAACACTCTGGAAGCCTCGATCAGTCTAAGAGCTAAAGAAGAGCTCGCCGCTGCACTCGTCCACATCCTGCACAGCACCGGGAAGGCAAAGGTAACCCCGCCCACTGTGCATGACCCCGCCCGTCTTTAGAACCTCGCCCACTACCCCTGACGCCCAACTCCTTCAAAATAAAACAGTTTATTCATAAAATAACCACTGGGAGAGTATAACTCTCTCTTTAAAGCATCACCATCCATTAGACAAACCAATGTTAACTTCCTCTAAACTCATTTTAGTGCGTTTCAGTGAAATGAAAGAGACGCCTCACCATAGACATATATACATAGACGCTGCATTGACTCCCTGGATCGTACGTCCACGTGGGCGCCATATTGGACCTGGCCGGACTGTTCTGTAAATAAATACTCGTTAACTGGGGAGCTCTCTTTTTCTGGATAAAAAGCACTATGACGTCTACATTTTTTCAACCAGTTGTTATTATATTAAAGGGTTTATGATCTACGAGGAGCAACGTTAAGTTAACGTTAAGTTAACGTTACGATTATTACGACATTACATATGGGATCACATGAGTTCTGTACATTCAGGAGGATTAAATCTATTGGACGGAATGAGGATGACCTTCGACCCCTGTTTGCAGGATTTCCTGACGGACATGATGATGTCAGAGGTGGACCGTTGCCGTGACAATGACCAGCTGATCTTCAGAGAGAACACGCTGGCGACGAAGAGCATCGAAGAATACCTGAAGCTGATTGGACAGAAGTACCTGCAGGATGCCCTCGGTACACACAACACTAAACACAATGAATATCACAAAGTACACAACACAACACAACACAACACAACACACACACACACACCTTACCCTACATATATATTTATGTGTTTGTGTTCAGGTGAGTTCATTAAAGCTCTGTACGAGTCAGATGAGAACTGTGAGGTCGACCCGTCTCGCTGTGCGACCTCTGACCTCGCAGAGCATCAGGCCAACCTGAGGATGTGCTGCGAACTCGCCTTCTGCAAGATCCTCGACTCGTACAGGTACACAAATATATACAGAGTACACACTGTACACACACTGTGCATATACAGTACATACATAATTAATATACCCCTCCTCCTCACTCAGGGTCTTCCCCCGGGAGCTGAAGGAGGTGTTTGCGTCATGGCGACAGGAGTGCAGTAACCGGGGGCGACCAGACATCAGTGAGCGTCTCATCAGCGCCTCGTTGTTCCTGCGCTTCCTGTGTCCGGCGGTGATGTCACCGTCGCTTTTCGACCTGATGCAGGAATACCCCGACGAACGCTCGGCGAGAACTCTTACCCTCATCGCCAAAGTCATTCAGAACCTCGCCAACTTCAGCAAGTAAGTCTAGGATTTTATTGTGAAAGAACTGGAAGGCTTGCCTCACACGGGGCACCATAATGTTGGTCTATAGGAGCTAGTCTAGTTATTAGAAAATATTGAAGATAATTATTAGATAATTATTATTATTAAGAGTTCATAGTCTCTGCCACCATGTTGAATGATGGGTCCCGACACTACGCCCAGAGTCTGCTTCACTCTGGGCTTTTATTGTGAAAGTACTAGAGGGCTTTTATTGTGAAAGAACTGGAGGGCTTTTATTGTGATTTTTATAAAGCACTTTGACTTGTAGATGTACCTGAACCTGTTACCTGTAGGTGAACACCTGTATTATTTGTTCACCTGTATACCGGTACCTGCATGTGTACCTGTGTGTGTTACCTGTACGTCTTACCTGTATATATTACCTGTATGTCTTACCTGTTACCTGTTACCTGTGGCTGCAGGTTCGGGACTAAAGAGGAGTACATGCTGTTTATGAATGACTTCGTGGAGCGCCAGTGGAGCAGCATGCAGCGTTTCCTGCAGGAGATCTCGAACCCCGACGGACTGAACCACACCGCCGGCTTCGACGGATACATCGACCTCGGCCGAGAGCTGTCCAGCCTGCACACCCTGCTGACCGAGATCGACCAGGTAACACCTGACTCTCAGAGAGAAGAAGAGGATTCACCTAAACGTTGAACTGCTCCTTTAAATGAATGTCTATGTTACTCTCTGTCTCTCTCTCTACCTGTCTGTCTGTCTCCAGTCCTGCCTGTCGAAGCTCGGTCCTCTTCCTCGGATCCTAAGAGAAGTGTCGGCAGCCCTGGCTAACCCCGGGGGCGTGGCTAACCCGGGGGGCGTGTCCGTCTCCTCTCTGGAGCCTCAGCGTGTGGTGTCTCCGCCCCCTCTGTCCCCGCCCCCTCTGTCCCCGCCCCTCTCCCCTCCTCTGGCGGCTTGTAATCCCTCCATGGGCCTGCAGGGCGGCGTCGGACTGGACGGAGGGTTAGCATCACATGTCCTATTAGCATCATGTGTCCTGTTAGTATCGTGTGTCCTGTTAGCATAATGTGTCCTGTTAGCATCACGTGTCCTATTAGCATCACGTGTCCTGTTAGCATCACGTGTCCTGTTAGCATCACGTGTCCTGTTAGCATCACGTGTCCTGTTAGCATCACGTATCCTGTTAGCATCATGTATCCTGTTAGCATTACTGTTGCTAATTAGACAATCAGAGAGTGGCAATAGACTGGGGTGTGGGTCTGTACTAGTTCTGTACTATTTTTTTACTGGTTCTGTACTGGTTTTGTACTGGTTCTTTACTGGTTTTGTACTGGTTCTGTACTGGTTTTGTACTAGTTCTGTACTGGTTCTGTACTGGTTTTGTACTAGTTCTGTACTGGTTCTGTACTGGTTCTGTACTGGTTCTGCTGGATCTGACTGTGTTTGTGTGTGCAGCTTGGTGGACTTCACCAGACTTCCGTCTCCGACTCCAGAGAACAAGGACTTGTTCTTTGTCACTAAAGGATCCAGTCTCC
>NW_023618538.1:120000-122500 GCF_015220745.1 Sebastes umbrosus | reverse complement strand
AAGGAACAGTCCAACACTTTTGTCTCATGATCCCCAGAGTGCGATCAGGTCCAGGTTAGCCTAGCTTAGCACAAAGACTGTAAGCGGGGGGAGCTGTTAGCGTAGTTCAGAGAGTTCCACGTTAGTTTGTGTTTCAGAGAATTTACTGATTTTAATGTAAACATCAGATTCTATTGTAAAACAGTAAAAACTTTAAATCATGATGAATAGTTTGTGAACACACACACGTCTGCTGTCCTGGACTCTACTGAACTGTCCTGGACTCTACTGGACTGTCCTGGACTCTATTGGACTCTAATTTACTCTACTGTATTCTACTGAACCCTAATGGACTCTACTGGACTCTACTGAACTGTCCTGGACTCTACTGAACTCTAAGTGACTCTACTGGATTCTACTGAACCCTAATGGACTTTACTGGATTCTACTGGATTCTACTGAACTGTCCTGGACTCTACTGAACTGTCCTGGACTCTACTGGACTCTACTGAACTGTCCTGGACTCTACTGAACTCTATTGGACTCTAATTTACTCTACTGGATTCTACTGAACCTAATGGACTCTACAGAACTCTACTGGATTCTACTGAACTCTACTGAACTGTACTTGACTCTAATGGATTCTACTGGACTCTACTAAAATCTACTGAACTGTACTGGACTCTACTGAACTCTAATGGACTCTACTGGATTCTACTGAAGTCTAATGGACTCTACTGAACTCTAATGGATTCTACTGAACTCTAATGGACTCTACTGAACTCTACTGGATTCTACTGAAGTCTAATGGACTCTACTGGACTCTACTGAACTGTACTGGACTCTACTGGACTCTACTGGACTCTACTGAACTGTACTGGACTCTACTGAACTCTAATGACTCTACAGAACTCTACTGGATTCTACTGAACTGTACTGAACTCTACTGGACTGTACTGAACTCTACTGGACTCTACTGGATTCTACTGAACTGTACTGTACTCTACTGGACTGTACTGAACTCTACTGGACTCTACTGGATTCTACTGAACTGTACTGAACTCTACTGGACTCTACTGAACTGTACTGAACTCTACTGGACTCTACTGAACTGTACTGGACTCTACTGGATTCTACTGAACTGTACTGAACTCTACTGGACTCTACTGAACTGTACTGAACTCTACTGGACTGTACTGGACTCTACTGGACTCTACTGAACTGTACTGGACTCTACTGAACTGTACTGAACTGTACTGGACTCTACTGAACTCTACTGAACTGTACTAGACTCTACTGGACTCTACTGGACTCTACTGAACTGTACTGAACTGTACTGGACTCTACTGAACTGTACTGGACTCTACTGAACTGTACTGAACTGTACTGGACTCTACTGAACTGTACTGGACTCTACTGGACTCTACTGTGGCTTCTGTCTCTGTTCTTGTTATTTATTATAAAGAGATGCTCCAATAAACTATTACACTATCAATCTGTTGCTATGGCGATGAGTGACACACACACACACAGACAGACAGACAGGTGTGTAGGTAGACAGGTTTTATTGATGAGAGCAGAGCAGTGAGACTCAGTCAAGTGTAAACAGGAAGTGATGTCACGCTGCTTCGTGGTTCCAGCCCAGGAACCAGCCGGTGAAGGTCGGCGGTTCGAATCCCTGTTTCACCTTCACGGTCGGAGTACCGGGGTCTCTGTCAGCCGGGTCGCTCTCCAGGTACTGGACCGCTGCACACAATGTTAGCAGTTAGCTGTTAGCATCCTGAACCACCTGGACCAGGTGCTTGTATCACGTGCACGCGCCTGGTGATTATGTGCGCAGGTTTTGTCTGTCTGTGTCTCACCTGACGCCGACGCCTCCGTCTTCTCGTCCTCGTGAGCCTCGTCACCGATCCAAACAAACACCTGCAGGAGGACACAGGAAGCCCAGGAGACAGGAAGTGAGGAGACAAAGAGGACAGAGGTGGGACATGTTACCATGGTGATGGCCGGAGACTCACCTGGTCCCAGGTATCCAAGATCATGACATCATCAGGAGCGAGGTCATCCTGCGTCAGCTCACCTGGAATCTCCTCCATCTGAACACACACACACACACAGGTGATGTTCACATCTGGACACACACAGGTGATGTTCTCAGGGTTAGCAGGTTAGCAGGTTAGCAGCTAGCTGTCTAACGGTTGTCCTCAGTGAGACGTGTCTCACCTGGAATGTCCCGGTCTTGTTGGAGCAGGCGAAGAGACGAGGAGGATGAGCCTCCATGTTGTTCAGGCGGGGGGACCGACAGTAGTCCTCCTTCCCCCCCAACGCATCCCACAATGCATCTGGAATCACACAGAGAGACAGGTTCAATGGAGTTCACATGGACCAAACAGACCCCCCCATCACCCCCCTCCCCCCCCTCACCTTCCTCCCCCCCCTCCTTCAGCTGGGTGGGGGTCACCTGCAGGAGCTCCGCCAGATGTTCAGCTCCCTGGACCTCAGCTGAGCTGCTGCTGCCCCC
>NW_023618538.1:95000-115000 GCF_015220745.1 Sebastes umbrosus | reverse complement strand
TCACAGGTCAACAGGAAGAGGTCACGGGTCAACGGGAAGAGGTCAAGGGTCAACAGGAAGATGTCACGGGTCAACGGGAAGAGGTCACAGGTCAACAGGAAGAGGTCACGGGTCAACGGGAAGAGGTCAACGGGAAGAGGTCAAGGGTCAACAGGAAGAGGTCACGGGTCAACGGGAAGAGGTCACAGGTCAACAGGAAGAGGTCACGGGTCAACGGGAAGAGGTCACAGGTCAACAGGAAGAGGTCATGGGTCAACAGGAAGAGGTCACGGGTCAACGGGAAGAGGTCACAGGTCAACAGGAAGAGGTCACGGGTCAACGGGAAGAGGTCACGGGTCAACGGGAAGAGGTCACAGGTCAACAGGAAGAGGTCATGGGTCAACAGGAAGAGGTCACAGGTCAACAGCATAGGGTATAGGTATATACAGTATATATAGTACATCTACTATACTTATATTGGTCACCTGCAGCATCCTCTCTGGCTCCTCCCCCTCCTCACAGAACTGCAGCTCGGCCCGCCCACACCGCTCGTCGTCACGGATACCCTTAGACACCTGTCAATCAACCAATCAACCAATCAATCAGTGGTGATGTCACTGATTAAAGATGATGTCATGAGGTGATGTCACCACTCACCAGAGTGGCCTTCAGCTTCTCAAAGCGGTTGCTATGGTTACCAGACCACTGGATGATTTCCTGTAGAGAGAGAGAGAGACAGGTTCAACGGTCTGTCTCTGTCCTCTTGTCTCACCTCTCCACCTGTCTCACATCTCCACCTGTCTCACCTCTCCACCTGTCTCACCTCTCCTCTTGTCTCACCTCTCCACCTGTCTCACCTCTCCACCTGTCTCACCCCTCCTCTTGTCTCACCTCTCCACCTGTCTCACCTCTCCACCTGTCTCACCTCTCCCAGGTCCAGTATGAAACTGTCTCCATGGTTGAAACTGTCCCAGCTGACAGGAACCTCCGTTGCCCTGACGACGCGTCGACCTTTGACGTGCAGCAACCTCTGGACCTCGACGTCATTGGTCACCACGTGTTGGAACCCTGAGGCCACGCCCCCTTTCTGTGTGAGAGGAAGTGATGTCATCACAGGAAATGGATCTTTACTGCAGTACAAGTAGTACGCTCAATTTATAGTGTGTGTATGCATATATATATATATATATATATATATATATATATATATATACACTACAGTAGTACTACTACATAGTACTGCTACAGTAGTACTGTTAGTACTACTCCTGTAGTTACCATGTACTTCAGTCCGGTTTTGAAGTATCCGGTGAAGGTACTGGACTCGTGTCCCTGGACTTCGCGGTACTGGACCGGTGCACCATGAAGGAAATCGTCCATCTGCACCGTAAATATGGTCGCCGCCCCGCTCTCATCCTGAGAGCACTCTGAACCTGCAAGACAACCGACCAATCAGAGAGCAGAACCAGAGTCACACCACAATCAGCTACTGAGGCTACTACCAACTACTACTTTAGTACCAGTACTACTATAGTACTATATAGTAGACCGTGATGTGTGGAGTCCCTCAGGGTTCAACCCCGGGGCCACTTCACTTCCTCATTCATTCTCTCTAGTACTAGTACTACTGTACTGCTGTACATGCTCAGCAGTACATGATGTACTGTAGTATTAGTACCTAGCCAGTAGTGCAGGTTGTACTGCAGGTGTAGTAGTATTAGTACATGATATATTGTAGTATTAGTACATGATGTATTGTAGTATTAGTACATGATGTATTGTAGTATTAGTACATGATGTATTGTAGTATTTGTACATGATATATTGTAGTATTAGTACATGATGTATTGTAGTATTAGTACATGATGTATTGTAGTATTAGTACCTAGCCAGTAGTGCAGGTTGTACTGCAGGTGTAGTAGTATTAGTACATGATGTACTGTAGTATTAATACCTAGCCAGTAGTGCAGGTTGTATTGCAGGTGTAGTAGTATTAGTACATGATGTATTGTAGTATTAGTACATGATGTATTGTAGTATTAGTACATGATGTATTGTAGTATTTGTACATGATATATTGTAGTATTAGTACATGATGTATTGTAGTATTAGTACATGATGTATTGTAGTATTAGTACCTAGCCAGTAGTGCAGGTTGTACTGCAGGTGTAGTAGTATTAGTACATGATGTACTGTAGTATTAATACCTAGCCAGTAGTGCAGGTTGTACTGCAGGTGTAGTAGTATTAGTACATGATGTATTGTAGTATTAGTACATGATGTACTGTAGTATTAGTACATGATGTATTGTGGTATTAGTACATGATGTATTGTAGTATTTGTACATGATATATTGTAGTATTAGTACATGATGTATTGTAGTATTAGTACATGATGTATTGTAGTATTAGTACCTAGCCAGTAGTGCAGGTTGTACTGCAGGTGTAGTAGTATTAGTACATGATGTACTGTAGTATTAATACCTAGCCAGTAGTGCAGGTTGTATTGCAGGTGTAGTAGTATTAGTACATGATGTATTGTAGTATTAGTACATGATGTATTGTAGTATTAGTACATGATGTATTGTAGTATTTGTACATGATATATTGTAGTATTAGTACATGATGTATTGTAGTATTAGTACATGATGTATTGTAGTATTAGTACCTAGCCAGTAGTGCAGGTTGTACTGCAGGTGTAGTAGTATTAGTACATGATGTACTGTAGTATTAATACCTAGCCAGTAGTGCAGGTTGTACTGCAGGTGTAGTAGTATTAGTACATGATGTATTGTAGTATTAGTACATGATGTACTGTAGTATTAGTACATGATGTATTGTGGTATTAGTACATGATGTATTGTAGTATTAGTACATGATATATTGTAGTATTAGTACATGATGTATTGTAGTATTAGTACATGATGTATTGTAGTATTAGTACCTAGCCAGTAGTGCAGGTTGTACTGCAGGTGTAGTAGTATTAGTACATGATGTACTGTAGTATTAGTACATGATGTACTGTAGTATTAATACCTAGCCAGTAGTGCAGGTCGTACTGCAGGTGTAGTAGTATTAGTACATGATGTATTGTAGTATTAGTACATGATGTACTGTAGTATTAGTACATGATGTACTGTAGTATTAATACCTAGCCAGTAGTGCAGGTTGTACTGCAGGTGTAGTAGTATTAGTACATGATGTATTGTAGTATTAGTACATGATATATTGTAGTATTAGTACATGATGTATTGTAGTATTAGTACATGATGTATTGTAGTATTAGTACATGATGTATTGTAGTATTAGTACATGATATATTGTAGTATTAGTACATGATGTATTGTAGTATTAGTACATGATGTATTGTAGTATTAGTACCTAGCCAGTAGTGCAGGTCGTACTGCATGTCTCCTCGGCGGTTCTCGGTGCTGTGGAGAACCAGGTACGCGTCTCCAGAGTAGAACCCTCCTCGCAGACTCTGAGGAACCGGAACCAGCTCCATCTTCTCCACTCGCCACACCTGAAGCCCCGCCCTCTTACCCGCACCCTCAAACTCTGGATGGAACACCATGATGTCACCTGCAGGGGGCGGAGCCACACAACACCTGAACACCTCGGGGACATTCAGTCTCTGAGAAGTGAAGTCTTAAACCTGCATCCTGTCTACCAGCCAGCAGGGGGCGCCTCCTCTGGGTCTAGAGAAGTCTCTGAGAAAATGAGCCTACTTGATTTATTACCTCAGGAAACATTATAAACATGTCTCAAAAAGAAACCAAGATGGAGACGGCCAGAAACCACGAAGGAGACGGCCAGAAACCAAGAGGGAGACGGCCAGAAACCACGAAGGAGACGGCCAGAAACCACGAGGGAGACGGCCAGAAACCAAGATGGAGACGGCCAGAAACCAAGATGGAGACGGCCAGAAACCACGAGGGAGACGGCCAGAAACCAAGATGGAGACGGCCAGAAACCACGAAGGAGACGGCCAGAAACCAAGATGGAGACGGCCAGAAACCACGAAGGAGACGGCCAGAAACCAAGAGGGAGACGGCCAGAAACCAAGATGGAGACGGCCAGAAACCAAGAGGGAGACGGCCAGAAACCAAGAGGGAGACGGCCAGAAACCAAGATGGAGACGGTCAGAAACCACGAAGGAGACGGCCAGAAACCAAGAGGGAGACGGCCAGAAACCAAGATGGAGACGGCCAGAAACCACGAAGGAGACGGCCAGAAACCAAGATGGAGACGGCCAGAAACCAAGATGGAGATGGCCAGAAACCACGAAGGAGACAGCCAGAAACCAAGATGGAGACGGCCAGAAACCACGAAGGAGACGGCCAGAAACCAAGATGGAGACGGCCAGAAACCACGAAGGAGACGGCCAGAAACCACGAAGGAGACGGCCAGAAACCAAGATGGAGACGGCCAGAAACCACGAAGGAGACGGCCAGAAACCAAGAGGGAGACAGTCAGAAACCACGAAGGAGACGGCCAGAAACCAAGAGGGAGACGGCCAGAAACCACGAAGGAGACGGCCAGAAACCAAGAGGGAGACGGCCAGAAACCACGAAGGAGACGGCCAGAAACCAAGATGGAGACGGCCAGAAACCACGAAGGAGACGGCCAGAAACCACGAAGGAGACGGCCAGAAACCAAGATGGAGACGGCCAGAAACCACGAAGGAGACGGCCAGAAACCAAGAGGGAGACAGTCAGAAACCACGAAGGAGACGGCCAGAAACCAAGAGGGAGACGGCCAGAAACCACGAAGGAGACGGCCAGAAACCAAGAGGGAGACGGCCAGAAACCACGAAGGAGACGGCCAGAAACCAAGATGGAGACGGCCAGAAACCACGAAGGAGACGGCCAGAAACCACGAAGGAGACGGCCAGAAACCAAGATGGAGACGGCCAGAAACCACGAAGGAGACGGCCAGAAACCAAGATGGAGACGGCCAGAAACCACGAAGGAGACGGCCAGAAACCACGAAGGAGACGGCCAGAAACCAAGATGGAGACGGCCAGAAACCAAGAGGGAGACGGCCAGAAACCACGAAGGAGACGGCCAGAAACCAAGATGGAGACGGCCAGAAACCACGAAGGAGACGGCCAGAAACCACGAAGGAGACGGCCAGAAACCAAGATGGAGACGGCCAGAAACCACGAGGGAGACGGCCAGAAACCAAGATGGAGACGGCCAGAAACCACGAAGGAGACGGCCAGAAACCAAGATGGAGACGGCCAGAAACCACGAAGGAGACGGCCAGAAACCAAGAGGGAGACGGCCAGAAACCAAGATGGAGACGGCCAGAAACCAAGAGGGAGACGGCCAGAAACCAAGAGGGAGACGGCCAGAAACCAAGATGGAGACGGTCAGAAACCACGAAGGAGACGGCCAGAAACCAAGAGGGAGACGGCCAGAAACCAAGATGGAGACGGCCAGAAACCACGAAGGAGACGGCCAGAAACCAAGATGGAGACGGCCAGAAACCAAGATGGAGATGGCCAGAAACCACGAAGGAGACGGCCAGAAACCAAGATGGAGACGGCCAGAAACCACGAAGGAGACGGCCAGAAACCAAGATGGAGACGGCCAGAAACCACGAAGGAGACGGCCAGAAACCACGAAGGAGACGGCCAGAAACCAAGATGGAGACGGCCAGAAACCACGAAGGAGACGGCCAGAAACCAAGAGGGAGACAGTCAGAAACCACGAAGGAGACGGCCAGAAACCAAGAGGGAGACGGCCAGAAACCACGAAGGAGACGGCCAGAAACCAAGAGGGAGACGGCCAGAAACCACGAAGGAGACGGCCAGAAACCAAGATGGAGACGGCCAGAAACCACGAAGGAGATGGCCAGAAACCACGAAGGAGACGGCCAGAAACCAAGATGGAGACGGCCAGAAACCACGAAGGAGACGGCCAGAAACCAAGAGGGAGACAGTCAGAAACCACGAAGGAGACGGCCAGAAACCAAGAGGGAGACGGCCAGAAACCACGAAGGAGACGGCCAGAAACCAAGAGGGAGACGGCCAGAAACCACGAAGGAGACGGCCAGAAACCAAGATGGAGACGGCCAGAAACCACGAAGGAGACGGCCAGAAACCACGAAGGAGACGGCCAGAAACCAAGATGGAGACGGCCAGAAACCACGAAGGAGACGGCCAGAAACCAAGATGGAGACGGCCAGAAACCACGAAGGAGACGGCCAGAAACCACGAAGGAGACGGCCAGAAACCAAGATGGAGACGGCCAGAAACCAAGAGGGAGACGGCCAGAAACCACGAAGGAGACGGCCAGAAACCAAGATGGAGACGGCCAGAAACCAAGAAGGAGACGGCCAGAAACCACGAAGGAGACGGCCAGAAACCAAGAAGGAGACGGTCAAAAACCAAGATGGAGACGGCCAGAAACCAAGAGGGAGACGACCAGAAACCAAGATGGCGACGGTCAAAAAACCAAGATGGAGACGGTCAAAAACCAAGATGGAGACGGTCAAAAACCAAGATGGAGACGACTAAAAACAAAATGGCGACGACTAAAAAACAAAATGGCCACAGACAAAAACAAGATGGAGACGGTCAAAAACCAAGATGGAGACGGTCAAAAACCAAGATGGCGACGACTAAAAACCAAGATGGAGACGACTAAAAACAAAATGGCGACGACTAAAAAACAAAATGGCCACAGACAAAAAACAAGATGGAGACGACCAAAAACCAAGATGGAGACGGCCAGAAACCAAGATGGTGACGACTAAAAACCAAGATGGTGACGACTAAAAACCAAGATGGAGACGACTAAAAACCAAGATGGAGACGGCCAAAAACCACGATGGAGACGACTAAAAACCAAGATGGAGACGGCCAGAAACCAAGATGGTGACGACTAAAAACCAAGATGGAGACGACTAAAAACCAAGATGGAGACGGGCAGAAACCAAGATGGAGACGGTCAAAAAAACAAGATGGAGACGGTCAAAAGCCAAGATGGAGACGACTAAAAACCAAGATGGAGACGGCCAGAAACCAAGATGGTGACGACTAAAAACCAAGATGGAGACGACTAAAAACCAAGATGGAGACGGGCAGAAACCAAGATGGAGACGGTCAAAAAAACAAGATGGAGACGGTCAAAAGCCAAGATGGAGACGACTAAAAACCAAGATGGAGACGACTAAAAACCAAGATGGCGACAACTAAAAACCAAGATGGTGACGACCAAAAACCAAGATGGCGATGACTAAAAACAATATGGCGACTACTAAAAAACAAAATGGCCACAGACAAAAACCAAGATGGGGACGGTCAAAAACCAAGATGGAGACGACCAAAAACCAAGATGGAGACGACCAAAAACCAAGATGGAGACGGCCAAAAACCAAGATGGAGACGGGCAGAAACCAAGATGGAGACGGTCAAAAAACCAAGATGGAGACGGTCAAAAGCCAAGATGGAGACGACTAAAAACCAAGATGGAGACAACTAAAAACCAAGATGGCGACAACTAAAAACCAAGATGGTGACGACCAAAAACCAAAATGGCGATGACTAAAAACAAAATGGCGACTACTAAAAAACAAAATGGCCACAGACAAAAACCAAGATGGCGACAACTAAAAACCAAGATGGTGACGACCAAAAACCAAGATGGAGACGACCAAAAACCAAGATGGAGACGACCAAAAACCAAGATGGAGACGACCAAAAACCAAGATGGAGACGGGCAGAAACCAAGATGGAGACGACCAGAAACCAAGATGGAGACAACTAAAAACCAAAGATGGAGACGACCAAAAACCAAGATGGAGACGACCAAAAAACCAAGATGGAGACGGCCAGAAACCAAGATGGAGACGGCCAGAAACCAAGATGGTGACGACTAAAAACCAAGATGGTGACGACCAAAAACCAAGATGGAGATAGCCAAAAACCAAGATGGAGACGGCCAGAAACCAAGATGGTGACGACTAAAAACCAAGATGGAGACGACCAAAAACCAAGATGGAGACGGCCAGAAACCAAGATGGTGACGACCAAAAACCAAGATGGTGACAACTAAAAACCAAGATGGCGACGACTAAAGACAAAATGGCGATGACTAAAAACCAAGATGGTGACTGTCAAAAACCAAGATGGTGACGACCAAAAACCAAGATGGTGACGACTAAAAACAAAATGGCGACGACTAAAAAACAAAATGGCCACGACTAAAAACCAAGATGGAGACGGTCAAAAACCAAGATGGCGACAACTAAAAACCAAGATGGAGACGACTAAAAACCAAGATGGCGACAACTAAAAACCAAGATGGTGACGACCAAAAACCAAGATGGCGACGACTAAAAACAAAATGGCGACGACTAAAAAACAAAATGGCCACAGACAAAAACCAAGATGGTGACGGTCAAAAAACCAAGATGGCGACGACTAAAAACAAAATGGCGACGACTAAAAAACAAAATGGCCACAGACAAAAACCAAGATGGTGACGGTCAAAAAACCAAGATGGCGACGACTAAAAACCAAGATGGAGACGACTAAAAACCAAGATGGCGACGACTAAAAACCAAGATGGAGACGACTAAAAACCAAGATGGCGACAACTAAAAACCAAGATGGAGACGACTAAAAACCAAGATGGCGACAACTAAAAACCAAGATGGAGACGGTCAAAAACCAAGATGGAGACGACTAAAAACCAAGATGGAGACGGTCAAAAACCAAGATGGAGACGACTAAAAACCAAGATGGTGACGGTCAAAAAACCAAGATGGCGACGACTAAAAACAAAATGGCGACGACTAATAAACAAAATGGCCACAGACAAAAACCAAGATGGCGACGACTAAAAACCAAGATGGAGACGGTCAAAAACCAAGATGGAGACGACTAGAATGGTGAACTTGAGGCTTCAAAGCGTCAGTCCACAACCCAATGAGTGATGTCAGGGTGACAACGTCCACTTCCTCTAGATGGCCTCTGGCCTCCCCTGAGGGCGGGGCCTACTATGAGGGCGTGGCCTCCCCTGAGGGCGGGGCCTACTATGAGGGCGTGGCCTCCCTGAGGGCGGGGCCTACTCTGAGGGCGGGGCCTACTCTGAGGGCGTGGCCTCCCCTGAGGGCGGGGCCTACTCTGAGGGCGGGGCCTCCCCTGAGGGCGGGGCCTACTCTGAGGGCGGGGCCTCCCCTGAGGGCGGGGCCTACTCTGAGGGCGGGGCCTACTCTGAGGGCGGGGCCTACTCTCTCTAGTGGAGTTAAACTGTCAAATCTAAATGTGGACTTTTTATTTTCATTTTGTTTTATTGTTTTGTTTTCCCAGTTTGTTTGTGTTTATTATTAACAGAGTGAAATACATCAGTCTCTCTTTAGTGGAGGAAACCGTGAGTTTACTGTCGGCTTCATCTTCCATAGAGCAGAGTGACTCATCTTCATCTTCCATAGAGCAGAGTGACTCATCTTCTCCAACACTAAACAAAAGACCATCAACTGTCTGTCAGACAGCTGCAGCTCCCGCCTCTAAACCCTCTCAACGGAACAATGAACTGAATGTTGATTTAAATCTGACAGGAAACCAACATGATCTAGTTCCTGAACACACCGTGATGATGATGACGATGAAGAAGAAGAAGAAGAAGAAGAAGAAGAAGAAGAGCGGTTCCTTCCTGTTTCTGGAGCTCAGACAGAATTAGGTCAGAGAACCACAGCTGGTCCTCTGGTTTAATGATGAGTTAAAGACATAAAGACAGACTGATGTGAGACATAAAGACAGACTGATGTGAGACATAAAGACAGACTGATGTGAGACATAAAGACAGACTGATGTGAGACAGAGAGACAGACTGATGTGAGACATAAAGACAGACTGATGTGAGACAGAGAGACAGACTGATGTGAGACATAAAGACAGACTGATGTGAGATATAAAGACAGACTGATGTGAGACATAAAGACAGACTGATGTGAGACAGAGAGACAGACTGATGTCAGACATAAAGACAGACTGATGTCAGACATAAAGACAGACTGATGTGAGACAGAGAGACAGACTGATGTGAGACATAAAGACAGACTGATGTGAGACAGAGAGACAGACTGATGTGAGACAGAGAGACAGACTGATGTGAGACAGAGAGACAGACTGATGTGAGACATAAAGACAGACTGATGTGAGACATAAAGACAGACTGATGTGAGACATAAAGACAGACTGATGTGAGACAGAGAGACAGAGTTAACTCACCTTCAGGCAGTAGTTCAGCTGGATGTGAGGTGATGTGATGTGAACTTGTTGCACACGGCTGAGTCACTGACGGAGTGTGTGGGGGGGGGAGGGGCTGCAGGTAACTCTACCTGTCCAACACCTCCACCCCCATCCTGACACACCCAGCTGATCCACCACCAGGCTGAAACTGTGAAACCTGAAACCTGTTCAACAAATAACAGTCATGTTCAGCAGCAGCAGGACTGTGTGTATGTGTATATATGTGTGTGTGTGTGTGTGTGTGTGTATACAGGGTGGACACACATGTTTTATTTCCCATTTCAACAGTCGATGATGTCACTGATAAATCTTCTTCCTGTAGTTTTGTCTCTTCTTCTGATGACGTCCTCGGTGTTGCCTTCAGGTACCTCACAGCTGTCTGGAATAACGATATCTCTTCTGTGTTTGAAAGGTTTGGAACGAAGAGACGGACAGATGGACAGATAAACCAGTGTCCAGATGTTCACCTGTGTACAGATGTTCACTTATTAAAGAGCTGATACAGGATCAGTGGTTAGCAGTGGTGGAAAGTAACTAAGTACATTTACTCTATTACTTTACAAACTCCAGGTACTGGTGCTTTACTGTATACTTCTCCTCCACTACATCTCAGAGGGAGCTATTGTACTTTATACTCCACTACATTTATCTGACAGTAAAAGGTCAGATTACTTCTTCTGACTGGACGGTTAAGAAATGAAAAAAGAAAATAACACATAAATAAATAAGTGGGGAAAAAAAGGAGAAATCTAGCATATATAAATACACACATTTAAAAATAATTCAAAAATAAATAAATTAAAATAAATGCAAAATAATAATTAAATAAAAATGTATACAAAAATAAATAAATTAAAAAAAATAATAAAAATAGATACATAAATAAATAAGTTTGGGGAAATAAATAAGTGTGGAAAAAAGAAGAACTCGTACATAAATAAATTAATAAAATGCACACATTTAAAATAATTCAAAAATAAATGCAAAAAATAAATAAATAAAAATAAATGCAAAATTATAATTAAATAAAAATAAATAAAAAAATGTATTAAAAATAGATAGTATAATAGATATATATTATAAGTTTGGGGAAATAAATAAGGAGGAAAAATATAAATCGTGCATGAATAAATAAATACACACATTTAAAAATTATTCAAACATAAATGCAAAATTATAAATAAAAGAAAATAAATACATTTAAAAATGTATAAAAAAATAGATACATAAATAAATAAAGGGGGAAATTAAACACCAGTAAATACAAGGAATTAATAAAAATATAAATAAATAAAGAAGCAAATTAAAACAAATATCAATTTATGTCACATTTGATCAATTAATTAATAGCTATATTTATTTTTAATAGTATTTTTGCTACATTTAATGACATTTATTCTCTATTGAGTAATTTATTTATTTATTGAATAATTTATTTATTATTTCATAGAAAAACTGAGGAGAAGTTTAACTGGAAGAAAAGTTGATATTAGCTCAGATAAAGCCTCAGCAGGCCTTCAGGAGTCAGAAACACTTCAGTTCTTATTACTGTTCGTCCTGCACCTCCTCATCCTTAGAACAAACTTCTAGATGTGATTGAAGATGCACCAACAGGAGCCACTTTTAGATCTAGACTCAGGACCAAACTGTTCTCAGACGCTTTTCTTAATTGATCAAATCACTTTACTGTCTTTTGATTGTTTTTATTATCCTTTTAACTTATACTCTTACATTCTTTTATTCGTTTTTATCTTAAGCACTTAATGCTCTTTTATATCTGTAAAGCACTTTGAATTGCCTTTGTGTATAACATATGCTCTAGAACAGGGCTGCCCAAACTGGGGCCCGCGGGCCAAAATTGGCCCGCCATCAGGTTTGATTCGGCCCGCCAGATGTTAGCAAATTATTTATTTTTTTATTAACAGACCCAACTGACTTTACTGTGTACTCAGGTTTATGGTTAGAAGATAGTGGCATGAAACTAGAAAACCTAAGGACTCCATTAGTACCAATCATGTCATGTCAGCTTGTCAGGAAAGAGGCTAACACTCTAAAGTTGGGCTAAATTTTGGTGGGGAAAAACTGGCATGGCCATTTGTCAAAGGGTCCTTTGACCTCTGACCTCCAGATATGTGACTGTAAATGGGTTCTATGGGTACCCACGAGTCTCCCCTTTACAGACATGCCCACTTTATAATAGGGCCCTGAAAATCTTGGACAAAAAGCAATTGAGGTAACATCATTAAGGTCCCATCATTAAGGTCCCATCATTAAGGTCCCATCATTGAGGTCCCATCATTAAGGTCCCATCATTGAGGTCCCATCATTGAGGTCCCATCATTGAGGTCCCATCATTAAGGTCCCATCATTGAGGTCCCATCATTGAGGTACCATCATTGAGGTACCATCATTGAGGTCCCATCATTAAGGTCCCATCATTGAGGTACCATCATTGAGGTCCCATCATTGAGGTCCCATCATTGAGGTCCCATCATTAAGGTAACATCATTGAGGTCCCATCATTGAGGTACCATCATTAAGGTAACATCATTAAGGTCCCATCATTAAGGTAACATCATTAAGGTCCCATCATTAAGGTAACATCATTGAGGTCCCATCATTGAGGTCCCATCATTAAGGTAACATCATTGAGGTCCCATCATTGAGGTACCATCACTGAGGTCCCATCATTGAGGTACCATCACTGAGGTCCCATCACTGAGGTCCCATCATTAAGGTAACATCATTAAGGTCCCATCATTGAGGTACCATCACTGAGGTCCCATCATTGAGGTACCATCACTGAGGTCCCATCACTGAGGTCCCATCATTGAGGTACCATCACTGAGGTACCATCATTGAGGTACCATCACTGAGGTACCATCACTGAGGTACCATCATTGAGGTCCCATCATTGCAGCATTCTGAGTAAATATAAGATGTTAAGTTTTGCAAACTTTATTGATTTTCATTATGTAAAGCTTGTGTTTAAATGTTTGAACGGACTTGCTCCTCTGCCTTTCTGTAAATACATCATGAGACTACAGAGCTGCAGCAGATCCAAGAGGCGACTGTAAAGTTCAATTCTGCAGAACATCTTTTGCTCAGACAGCTTTTTGTGTGAAAGGAGTGAAGTGTTGGAACTCGCTACCTGATCACTTAAAATCTGCTGTAAACTTTACCACCTTTAAGAGAGAAACCAAATCCTGGTTAATTCAGCGACAAACCTGAACTCATGTCTAGTTTTTACATGTAATGTTTTTAAATGTGTGCTTTAATGTATTTATTTATTTTCCCATTCCTGTTTTAATCTCTTATTTTCACTAAAAGCCTTCTAGAGACAGGTGTTGCACATAAGCATCCGCTATAAGCACCATGATACTGGCATCAGAGAGCTGTTTTTAATTTGTCTATGCACATTGTATTGGTCCCTATTAAATAAACCGTGAATGAATAATCCTATGCAGTTTGGGGGAAAACATGCAGTATACATGGGAACTTGGGATCCTAGTACCATTTGGCATCTTAACAATACAATACAAGAGGTGTTTCATTTTGGCCCGTGGCCCACCATTGAGTTCCAGTTTTGGCCCTCCAAGGGAGAAGTTTGGGCCCCTTGCTTTATCAATAAACTGGCCTTGTCTCAGCGAAGCTCTTATTCTGAAACCGGATGTGATACAGTTCACTCGGATAGTGTTCTTTTATTTTGAAACGTGTCCCCGGATGTTGATATGTGGTAGTTTGAGCAGTCAGCTGTTAGTGGAGTCAACAACATGCTGCTAACCGGGAACTAACCGGGTCTAACCGGGAACTAACTGGGTCTAACCGGGTTAACGGACTGATGGAGGCGTTCAGCCGGCTGGGCAGTCTGCTGCTGACCGCTCTGGAGACGGTGAGACACTCTGAGGACAACAAGTCTGCTACTGTTAGCTCTGTTAGCTCTGCTAGCTCTGCTAGCTCTGTTAGCTCTGCTAGCTAGAGACAGGACAAAGTTTAACAAAGATAAAGAGTCTCTCTCTGTCTGTCTGTCCTCTTCCTGTCTGTCTGTCTGTCCTCTTCCTGTCTGTCTGTCTGTCTGTCTGTCCTCTTCCTGTCTGTCTGTCTGTCTGTCTGTCTGTCCTCTTCCTGTCTGTCTGTCTGTCCTCTTCCTGTCTGTCTGTCTGTCTGTCTGTCCTCTTCCTGTCTGTCTGTCTGTCTGTCTGTCTGTCCTCTTCCTGTCTGTCTGTCCTCTTCCTGTCTGTCTGTCCTCTTCCTGTCTGTCTGTCTGTCCTCTTCCTGTCTGTCTGTCTGTCTGTCTGTCTGTCCTCTTCCTGTCTGTCTGTCTGTCCTCTTCCTGTCTTCCTGTCTGTCTGTCTGTCCTCTTCCTGTCTGTCTGTCTGTCCTCTTCCTGTCTGTCTGTCTGTCCTCTTCCTGTCTGTCTGTCTGTCCTCTTCCTGTCTGTCTCTCTGTCTGTCTGTCTGTCCTCTTCCTGTCTGTCTGTCTGTCCTCTTCCTGTCTGTCTGTCTGTCCTCTTCCTGTCTGTCTGTCTGTCCTCTTCCTGTCTGTCTGTCTGTGTAGTGAAGCTATCATGGAGCTAACAGCAGCTAAAGCTAGCTCCTCCAGGTGTGTGGTGTTTACCTGCAGCAGGTGAGTGAGGACGTGGAGGTGGACGTGGAGGTGGACGTGGAGGAATGTGTCCAGGTGTTCAGACATGTTCAGACGCTCAGTGAATGTGAGACAGTAACTGTCTCTGATTGATCAGGTTAAAGATCAATATATGTGATCAGCTGTCCTCACACATGTAGTGATTAAACAGCTGTAGAGGTCAGAGGTCAGAGGTCACTCAGGATCTGTTAACATGTTGATGACATCACAATTTCATCCTCCTTCAGTCGTCATGACAACACAAACACCACCGTGTTTCTACATGTGATTACTGAAACTGAAAGTCCTGTCTGTCTCTCTCTACCTGTCTGTCTCTACCTGTCTGTCTCTCTTACCCGTCTGTCTGTCTCTTTGCCTGTCTGTCTGTCTCTCTACCTGTCTGTCTGTCTCTGCCTGTCTGTCTCTCTACCTGTCTGTCTCTCAGAGGGAGCCTACAGTGGACCTGTTGGAGTCCTTCGTGGATCATTGGAAATCAATAACCAACTATTACATAGAGACTACAGGTGAGGAGCTTCAACCTGCAGACACTGAGTTACCTGTTCACCTGAGCAGCCAATCACATTCACCCGTTGTCTGTCTGTGTGTAGATGACAGTCGTCCTGTCAAACAGACAGAGATCCCCTGGCGTCTCAAACAGATGTTGGACATCCTGGTGTACGAGGAGAAACAACAGGTGACTGAAACACACCTGAACACACACCTGAACACACACCTTAACACGCACTTTAACACGCACTTTAACACGCACCTTAACACACACCTTGACACACACCTGGACACAAACCGGAACACACACCTGAACACACACCTGAACACACACCTGAACATGCACCAGAACACGCACCTGAACACACAGCTGGACACACACCGGAACACGCACTTGAACACACACCTGAACACACACCTGAACACACACCTGGAAAAGCACCTGAACACACACCTGAACATGCACCTGAACACACACCTGAACACACACCTGAACACACACCTGGAAAAGCACCTGAACACACACCTGAACATGCACCTGGACACACACCTGAACAGGTGTATTGGTTAATGTATTGGTGTATTGATTGATATATTGATGTATTGACTGGTGTATCGGTGTATTGATGAATGTATTGGTGTATTGATCTGCAGGCCGTGGAGGACACAGGGCCATGTCTGGAGTATCTACTGCAACACAAACTGTTGGAGACTCTGTGTACTCTGGGGAAGGCTCAGGTAACAAGAGATTCTAATAGAGGAGGATTCTACTCAGGCTGTATTTACACTCATGTTTACATCTGCTCCTCCTCCTCTTCCTCTTCCTCTTCCTCTTCCTCTTCCTCTTCCTCTTCCTCTTCCTCCTCCTCCTCCTCCTCCTCCTCCTCCTCAGTATCCTCCAGGCATGGTTCAGCAGGTCTTGATGTTCTTCTCTAAGTTGTTGTCTCAGATCCAGAAGCCTCTGCTGCAGCTGGTCAACGTCTACAGACCTGTACAGGTAAACACAGGATGTAGTCACACCTGGTGTGAAACAGTCAGTTACTAGGGTCCCACCTGGTGTCAGTCATGTGACTCCCCTGTCACTGTGCTGATGATGTCACCGTCTGACATCACCTCTGCTCTGCTTCTAGAAGCTGATTCGTCTTTGTGCACTTCCTGGTTCCCACACTGAGAAGGAGGAAGCTCAGTTCTTATTGGTCGTCTGCTCCAGAGTCAAACAGGATCCGCACACGCTCAGATCCGTCTTACAGGTAACCACCAGCTAACTAACTAACTATCTAAACCACCAGCTAACCAACTAACTAACTAAACCACCAGCTAACTAACTAACTATCTAAACCACCAGCTAACCAACTAACTAACTAAACCACCAGCTAACTAACTAACTATCTAAACCACCAGCTAACCAACTAACTAACTAAACCACCAGCTAACTAACTAACTATCTAAACCACCAGCTAACTAACTAACTAAACCACCAGCTAACTAACTAACTATCTAAACCACCAGCTAACTAACTAACTAACTAAACCACCAGCTAACTAACTAACTAAACCACCAGCTAACTAACTAACTATCTAAACCACCAGCTAACTAACTAACTAACTAAACCACCAGCTAACTAACTAACTAAACCACCAGCTAACTAACTAACTAAACCACCAGCTAACTAACTAACTATCTAAACCACCAGCTAACTAACTAACTAACTAAACCACCAGCTAACTAACTAACTATCTAAACCACCAGCTAACTAACTAACTAAACCACCAGCTAACTAACTAACTAACTAAACCACCAGCTAACTAACTAACTAACTAAACCACCAGCTAACTAACTAACTAAACCACCAGCTAACTAACTAACTATCTAAACCACCAGCTAACTAACTAACTAACTAAACCACCAGCTAACTAACTAACTATCTAAACCACCAGCTAACTAACTAACTAAACCACCAGCTAACTAACTAACTAACTAAACCACCAGCTAACTAACTAACTATCTAAACCACCAGCTAACTAACTAACTAACTAAACCACCAGCTAACTAACTAACTATCTAAACCACCAGCTAACTAACTAACTAACTAAACCACCAGCTAACTAACTAACTAACTAAACCACCAGCTAACTAACTAACTATCTAAACCACCGGCTAACTAACTAACTATCTAAACCACCAGCTAACTAACTAACTAACTAAACCACCAGCTAACTAACTAACTAAACCACCAGCTAACTAACTAACTAACTAAACCACCAGCTAACTAACTAACTAACTATCTAAACCACCAGCTAACTAACTAACTAACTAAACCACCAGCTAACTAACTAACTATCTAAACCACCAGCTAACTAACTAACTAACTAAACCACCAGCTAACTAACTAACTAACTAAACCACCAGCTAACTAACTAACTAACTAAACCACCAGCTAACTAACTAACTAACTAAACCACCAGCTAACTAACTAACTAACTAAACCACCAGCTAACTAACTAACTAACTAACTAAACCACCAGCTAACTAACTAACTAAACCACCAGCTAACTAACTAACTATCTAAACCACCAGCTAACTAACTAACTAACTAAACCACCAGCTAACTAACTAACTAACTAAACCACCAGCTAACTAACTAACTAAACCACCAGCTAACTAACTAACTAACTAAACCACCAGCTAACTAACTAACTAACTAACTAAACCACCAGCTAACTAACTAACTATCTAAACCACCAGCTAACTAACTAACTATCTAAACCACCAGCTAACTAACTAACTAACTAAACCACCAGCTAACTAACTAACTATCTAAACCACCAGCTAACTAACTAACTAACTAAACCACCAGCTAACTAACTAACTAACTAAACCACCAGCTAACTAACTAACTAACTAAACCACCAGCTAACTAACTAACTATCTAAACCACCAGCTAACTAACTAACTAACTAAACCATCAGCTAACTAACTAACTAACTAAACCACCAGCTAACTAACTAACTAACTAACTAACTAAACCACCAGCTAACTAACTAACTACCTAAACCACCAGCTAACTAACTAACTAAACCACCAGCTAGCTAACGAACTAACTAACTAAACCACCAGCTAACTAACTAACTAACTAACTAACTAACTAACTAACTAAACCACCAGCTAACTAACGAACTAACTAACTAACTAAACCACCAGCTAACTAATTAACTAAACCACCAGCTAACTAACTAACTAACTAACTAACTAACTAAACCACCAGCTAGCTAACAAACTAACTAAACCACCAGCTAACTAACTAACTAACTAAACCATCAGCTAACTAACTAACTATCTAAACCACCAGCTAACTAACTAACTAACTAAACCACCAGCTAACTAACTAACTAACTAAACCATCAGCTAACTAACTAACTAATTAACTAAACCACCAGCTAACTAACTAACTAAACCATCAGCTAACTAACTAACTAACTAACTAAACCACCAGCTAACTAACTAACTAACTAAACCACCAGCTAACTTACTAACTAAACCACTGGCTAACTAACGAACTAACTAACTAACTAACTAAACCACCAGCTAACTAACTAACTACCTAAACCACCAGCTAACTAACTAACTAAACCACCAGCTAACTAACGAACTAACTAAACCACCAGCTAGCTAACGAACTAACTAACTAAACCACCAGCTAACTAACTAACTAACTAACTAACTAAACCACCAGCTAACTAACGAACTAACTAACTAACTAACTAAACCACCAGCTAGCTAACGAACTACCTAAACCACCAGCTAACTAACTAACTAAACCACCAGCTAACTAACGAACTAACTAAACCACCAGCTAGCTAACGAACTAACTAACTAAACCACCAGCTAACTAACTAACTAACTAACTAACTAAACCACCAGCTAACTAACGAACTAACTAACTAACTAACTAAACCACCAGCTTCACTAACTAACTAACTAAACCACCAGCTAACTAACTAACTAACTAAACCACCAGCTTCACTAACTAACTAACTAAACCACCAGCTAACTAACTAACTAACTAAACCACCAGTCATTCTGTGTTTTCAGATTCTGGACCAACCAGCAGCCAGGACACCAGCCTCTGACCAATCACAGCCCTGCACTCAAGCCTCCAATCACAGGACAGAGACACCGCCAATCTCCAGCCAATCAAAGTCCGGTCCCTGCAGCCCTGTCCAATCAGATTCATCTGCCTGCAGCCCTGTCCAATCAGAGTCCGGTCTCTGCAGCCCTGTCCAGTCAGATTCATCTGCCTGCAGCCCTGTCCAATCAGAGCCCGGTCTGCTGTCGGCTCTGCTGCAGCTCACCAAGAGTCAGGTCAGTTAAAGGGCCGGTGGGGAAACATGGACAATAGTAGTTGATAACAGGAAGCAGTATTATCTAGTAGTTGATAACAGGAAGCAGTATTATCTAGTAGTTGATAACAGGAAGCAGTATTATATAGTAGTTGATGTGGTCATGTTGTGTCTCCTCAGAAGGGTTCGGTGTGTCTGAAGGCTCATGAGAGCCTCCTGCTGCTGTCTTCTCTCCAGTCTGAGTCCTCAGAGGACATCCTGTCCCATCAGACCCAGCTGGGAGAGCTG
>NW_023618538.1:75000-90000 GCF_015220745.1 Sebastes umbrosus | reverse complement strand
TGTATACTGGTTTAGGGTGTGTACTGGTTTAGGGTGAGTGCTGGTTTAGAGTGTATACTGGTTTCGGTGTATACTGGTTTAGGGTGTATACTGGTTTAGAGTATACTGGTTTAGAGTGTACACTGGTTTAGGGTGTATATTGGTTAAGGGTGTGTACTGGTTTAGGGTGTGTACTGGTTTAGAGACAGTGTGCACTGGTTTAGGGTGTATACTGGTTTAGAGTGTATACTGGTTTAGAGACAGTGTGTACTGGTTTAGGGTGTATACTGGTTTAGAGTGTATACTGGTTTAGGGTGTATATTGGTTTAACCTGTGTACTGGTTTAGGGTGTGTACTGGTTTAGGGTGTATACTGGTTTAGGGTGTGTACTGGTTTAGGGTGTATACTGGTTTAGGGTGTGTACTGGTTTAGAGTGTTTACTGGTTTAGGGTGAGTACTGGTTTAGGGTGTATACTGGTTTAGGGTGTGTACTGGTTTAGGGTGTATACTGGTTTAGGGTGTATACTGGTTTAGGGTGTATATTGGTTTAAGCTGTGTACTGGTTTAGGGTGTGTACTGGTTTAGGGTGTATACTGGTTTAGGGTGTGTACTGGTTTAGAGTGTTTACTGGTTTAGGGTGTGTACTGGTTTAGGGTGTATACTGGTTTAGGGTGTATACTGGTTTAGGGTGTGTATACTGGTTTAGGATGTGTACTGGTTTAGGGTGAGTGCTGGTTTAGGGTGTATACTGGTTTAGGGTGTGTATACTGGTTTAGGATGTGTACTGGTTTAGGGTGAGTGCTGGTTTAGGGTGTATACTGGTTTAGGGTGTGTACTGGTTTAGGGTGAGTGCTGGTTTAGGGTGTATACTGGTTTAGAGACAGTGTGTACTTGTCTATCTGATACACAGTTTCCTGTTAATGTGTGTGTGTGTGTGTGTGTTAGCAGGTGTTAGCGGTGAAGCTAGCTCAGTGTGTTAATCAGTTCTGGTTGTTGGACGTTCTTCAACCTCAGCTGCTGCACACGTAAGTCTGCACATCGTTACTACTACTACTACTAGTACCACTACTACTACTAATACCACTACTACTACTACTAATACCACTACTACTACTAATACCACTACTACTACTACTAATACCACTACTACTACTACTAATACCACTACTACTACTAATACCACTACTACTACTAATACCACTACTACTACTACTAATACCACTACTACTACTAATACCACTACTACTACTACTAATACCACTACTACTACTACTAATACCACTACTACTACTAATACCACTACTACTACTACTAATACCACTACTACTACTACTAATACCACTACTACTACTAATACCACTACTACTACTACTACTAATACCACTACTACTACTAATACCACTACTACTACTAATACCACTACTACTACTAATACCACTACTACTACTACTAATACTACTACTACTATTAATACCACTACTACTACTACTAATACCACCACTACTACTACTAATACTACTAGTACTACTACTACTACTAATACCACTACTACTACTACTAATACCACTACTACTACTAGTACCACTACTACTACTACTACTACTACTAGTACTACTACTACTACTATTAATACCACTACTACTACTAATACTACTAGTACTACTACTACTACTACTAATACCACTACTACTACTACTAATACCACTACTACTACTAGTACCACTACTACTACTACTAATACCACTACTACTACTACTACTACTACTACTACTACTACTACTACTACTGCTACTACTACTACTACTACCTCTACCTGTTGCGTCAGTAATCGAGACAGGGGTTCAGACTGAGGACGTTCCCTGGTCTCTGATGTCCAGGTGTGTTTCTGTGGTTCAGGTCTGAGCAGGTGGTCCTGGTCTCCACCTCCATCCTCTCTGCTGCCGTCAGACTGGTCCAGTCCTCGTCTCTGCTGGATCAGCTGGTTCACTTCCTGCTGAGGACGCCCACAGTGACTGACCTGCTGCTGCAGCGCTGCGACCACATCTCTGACCAGGTGAGTCCACCTACGGGAGCCCTGCAGGGACTACATCACACACACACATATTTATACTATATATATATATATATACAGCATATATATAATGAAACTACAATGGGACCTAGGATGGAGCCCTGTGGAACACCACTAGCAGAAATAAAATTTTCCCAAATTGAACCAATCAATCGTAACGCACGGCCGCAGCTTCTGTGTCAGAGCTCCACACACATTAACACACACATCAGCACACACATCAACACACACAGCGCAGTCAGTGAACAGCTGATCAGAGAGGCCGCGGTGGAGAGACGAGTTGACGCTACGCTCGTTGCCAAGTGCAATACAACTTTGTTATTACACCTGTTCAACAAGCATAAAATCCCTGTCTGTCTTCCTGTCCTCAGATCAGTATGGCGTCTCTGTCTCTGGTGGAGGAGTTACTACAGAAGCCTCACAGGGACATCCTGGACGTCCTGGTGTTGGGTTTCCTGCAGAATCGTAGCTACCTGTCTCCACCTGCTGCGGGACAGGAGGACAGACACACAGAGAGCTGCGAGGACAGCGAGTGAGTCCGACACACCGGGACATCACTACAGGATATGACATCACAACGTGTTGCTGACTACCTGTGTTCTCTCTGTGACTGTGTGTCCGTCAGTGATCTGGAGGAGGACCCCTTCTTCTCTGACAGCCTGCTGTCCTCAGCAGACACTCAGCTGCTCCTTCCTCCTCCTCCTCCTCCTCTCTCCTCCTCATCCTCCTCTTCCTCCTCCACTGCTCCTCCTCCTCCCTCTGGTCTGGGATCAGCTGCCGATGTTGTCAACAGGTACACAACACACACACTAGTTTAGAGTGTATACTAGTTTAGAGTGTGTACTAGTTTAGAGTGTGTACTAGTTTAGAGTGTGTACTAGTTTAGAGTGAATACTAGTTTAGAGTGTGTACTTGTTTAGAGTGAATACTAGTTTAGAGACAGTGTGTAGTAGTTTAGAGTGTATACTAGTTTAGAGTGTGTACTAGTTTAGAGTGAATACTAGTTTAGAGTGTGTACTAGTTTAGAGTGAATACTAGTTTAGAGACAATGTATACTAGTTTAGAGTGTGTACTAGTTTAGAGTGTGTAGTAGTTTAGAGACAGTGTACTAGTTTAGTGACTGTACTAGTTTAGAGACAGTGTGTACTAGTCTAGAGTGTGTACTAGTTTAGAGTGTGTACTAGTTTAGAGACAGTGTACCAGTTTATAGTGTGTACTAGTTTAGAGAGTATATACTAGTTTAGAGTGTGTACTAGTTTAGAGTGTGTACTAGTTTAGAGTGAATACTAGTTTAGAGACAGTGTGTAGTAGTTTAGAGTGTATACTAGTTTAGAGTGTGTACTAGTTTAGAGTGTGTACTAGTTTAGAGTGTGTACTAGTTTAGAGTGAATACTAGTTTAGAGTGTGTACTAGTTTAGAGACAGTGTATACTGGTTTAGAGTGTGTACTAGTTGAACTGAACTGGTTGTGTGTGTGTGTGTGTGTGTGTGTCTGTGTGTGTGTGTCTGTGTGTGTCTGTGTGTGTCTGTGTCTGTGTCTGTGTGTGTTTGTGTGTGTGTGTGTGTGTGTCTGTGTGTGTGTGTGTGTGTCTGTGTGTGTGTGTGTGTGTGTGTGTGTGTGTAGTTTCCTGTGTCTAGTTCCTGTCCAGGTGCGATCAGCTCAGCTGCTCCAGGAGGGAGGATATGAGTCCTACGTGCACGACGCTCACACACTGGTCAGAACACACACACACACACACACACACACACACACACACACACACACTATAACACATCTGGTTAACCTGGTCCTGATGTAGACCTGGTACCTGGTTAACCTGGTCCTGATGTAGACCTGGTACCTGGTTAACCTGGTCCTGATGTAGACCTGGTACCTGACGGAGGTCTTCCTCTGCTCCTCCTTCAGGTGTCTCAGTGTGAGACTCTCTCTCTGTCCTGGGATTGGCCGCTCAGTCTTCCTCCTCCGTCCTCAGGTGAGGTGGACCAGTTCTACGAAGGACACCTGCTCAAAGTCCTGTTGGACCGACTGGGACGCGTCCTGGAGCAGGTAGACACCCACCTGTCTGTCTCACCTGTCCACCTGTCTGTCTCCTGTGTGAGGACTCACCTGTCCACCTGTCTGTCTCCTGTGTGAGGACTCACCTGTCCACCTGTCTGTCCTGTGTGAGGACTCACCTGTCCACCTGTCTGTGTCCTGTGTGAGGACTCACCTGTCCACCTGTCTGTGTCCTGTGTGAGGACTCACCTGTCCACCTGTCTGTGTCCTGTGTGAGGACTCACCTGTCCACCTGTCTGTGTCCTGTTTGAGGACTCACCTGTCCACCTGTCTGTCTCCTGTGTGAGGACTCACCTGTCCACCTGTCTGTCCTGTGTGAGGACTCACCTGTCCACCTGTCTGTCTCCTGTGTGAGGACTCACCTGTCCACCTGTCCTCTGTGTCTCCAGCCGTATGAGTTGAACCTCCAGCTGACGGCGGTTTTGTCCAGACTGTCGTCCTTCAGCCACCCGCTGCTGCACGAATACCTGCTCAACCCCTACATTCACCTGTCTCACTGCTCCAGGTCGCTCTTCTCCGTCCTCATCAGGGTAAGACACACAGACAGAGAGACAGACAGACACCTGTCTCACTGCTCCAGGTCTCTCTGTGTCTTCTGTCTGTTTTTGTAAATCTGTGACGTCTAGATAAAGATTAAAGGACTGACCTGTCTCTCTACCTGTCTCTCTGTCTCTCTACCTGTCTGTCTCTCTACCTGTCTCTCTGTCTCTCTACCTGTCTGTCTCTCTACCTGTCTCTCTGTCTCTCTACCTGTCTCTCTGTCTCTCTACCTGCCTGTCTGTCTGTCTCTCTACCTGTCTGTCTCTCTACCTGTCTCTCTGTCTCTCTACCTGTCTGTCTGTCTCTCTACCTGTCTCTCTGTCTCTCTACCTGTCTGTCTGTCTCTCTACCTGTCTCTCTGTCTCTCTACCTGTCTGTCTGTCTGTCTCTCTACCTGTCTCTCTGTCTCTACCTGTCTCTCTACCTGTCTCTCTGTCTCTCGACCTGTCTGTCTGTCTCTCTACCTGTCTCTCTGTCTCTACCTGTCTCTCTACCTGTCTCTCTGTCTCTCTACCTGCCTGTCTGTCTGTCTCTCTACCTGTCTCTCTGTCTCTCTACCTGTCTGTCTGTCTCTCTACCTGTCTGTCTGTCTACCTGTCTCTCTACCTGTCTCTCTGTCTCTCTACCTGTCTGTCTCTCTGTCTCTCTACCTGTCTCTCTCTCTGTCTCTCTACCTGTCTGTCTCTCTGTCTCTCTACCTGTCTCTCTGTCTCTCTACCTGTCTCTCTGTCTCTCTACCTGTCTGTCTGTCTCTCTGTCTCTCTACCTGTCTCTCCTAACTGTCTGTCTCTCTGTCTCTCTACCTGTCTGTCTCTCTGTCTCTACCTGTCTGTCTCTCTGTCTCTCTACCTGTCTGTCTCTCTGTCTCTCTACCTGTCTCTCTAACTGTCTGTCTCTCTGTCTCTCTACCTGTCTGTCTCTCTGTCTCTCTACCTGTCTCTCTGTCTCTCTACCTGTCTGTCTCTCTGTCTCTCTACCTGTCTCTCTACCTGTCTGTCTGTCTCTCTGTCTCTCTACCTGTCTGTCTCTCTACCTGTCTGTCTGTCTCTCTGTCTCTCTACCTGTCTGTCTCTCTACCTGTCTCTCTGTCTCTCTACCTGTCTGTCTGTCTCTCTACCTGTCTCTCTGTCTCTACCTGTCTCTCTGTCTCTCGACCTGTCTGTCTGTCTCTCTACCTGTCTCTCTGTCTCTACCTGTCTCTCGGTCTCTCTACCTGTCTCTCTACCTGTCTGTCTGTCTACCTGTCTCTCTACCTGTCTCTCTGTCTCTCTACCTACCTGTCTGTCTCTCTGTCTCTCTACCTGTCTCTCTCTCTGTCTCTCTACCTGTCTGTCTCTCTGTCTCTCTACCTGTCTCTCTGTCTGTCTCTCTGTCTCTCTACCTGTCTCTCTGTCTCTCTACCTGTCTGTCTGTCTCTCTGTCTCTCTACCTGTCTCTCTAACTGTCTGTCTCTCTGTCTCTCTACCTGTCTCTCTCTCTGTCTCTCTACCTGTCTGTCTCTCTGTCTCTCTACCTGTCTCTCTGTCTGTCTCTCTGTCTCTCTACCTGTCTCTCTGTCTCTCTACCTGTCTGTCTGTCTCTCTGTCTCTCTACCTGTCTCTCTAACTGTCTGTCTCTCTGTCTCTCTACCTGTCTGTCTCTCTGTCTCTCTACCTGTCTGTCTCTCTGTCTCTCTACCTGTCTGTCTGTCTCTCTGTCTCTCTACCTGTCTGTCTCTCTGTCTCTCTAACTGTCTGTCTCTCTGTCTCTCTACCTGTCTGTCTCTCTGTCTCTCTACCTGTCTGTCTCTCTGTCTCTCTACCTGTCTGTCTCTCTGTCTCTCTACCTGTCTCTCTACCTGTCTGTCTGTCTCTCTGTCTCTCTACCTGTCTCTCTGTCTCTCTACCTGTCTGTCTGTCTCTCTACCTGTCTCTCTGTCTCTACCTGTCTCTCTGTCTCTCTACCTGTCTCTCTGTCTCTCGACCTGTCTGTCTGTCTCTCTACCTGTCTCTCTGTCTCTACCTGTCTCTCTGTCTCTCTACCTGCCTGTCTGTCTGTCTCTCTACCTGTCTGTCTCTCTACCTGTCTCTCTGTCTCTCTACCTGTCTGTCTACCTGTCTCTCTGTCTCTCTACCTGTCTCTCTGTCTCTCTACCTGTCTGTCTCTCTGTCTCTCTACCTGTCTCTCTGTCTGTCTCTCTGTCTCTCTACCTGTCTCTCTGTCTCTCTACCTGTCTGTCTGTCTCTCTGTCTCTCTACCTGTCTCTCTAACTGTCTGTCTCTCTGTCTCTCTACCTGTCTGTCTCTCTGTCTCTCTACCTGTCTCTCTGTCTCTCTACCTGTCTCTCTACCTGTCTGTCTGTCTCTCTGTCTCTCTACCTGTCTGTCTCTCTGTCTCTCTACCTGTCTCTCTGTCTCTCTACCTGTCTGTCTCTCTGTCTCTCTACCTGTCTGTCTGTCTCTCTGTCTCTCTACCTGTCTGTCTCTCTGTCTCTCTACCTGTCTCTCTGTCTCTCTACCTGTCTGTCTCTCTGTCTCTCTACCTGTCTCTCTACCTGTCTGTCTGTCTCTCTGTCTCTCTACCTGTCTGTCTCTCTGTCTCTCTACCTGTCTCTCTACCTGTCTGTCTGTCTCTCTGTCTCTCTACCTGTCTGTCTGTCTGTCTGTCTCTCTGTCTCTCTACCTGTCTGTCTCTCTGTCTCTCTACCTGTCTCTCTACCTGTCTGTCTGTCTCTCTACCTGTCTGTCTGTCTCTCTGTCTCTCTACCTGTCTGTCTCTCTGTCTCTCTGTCTCTCTGTCTCTCTACCTGTCTGTCTGTCTCTCTGTCTCTCTACCTGTCTGTCTCTCTGTCTCTCTACCTGTCTGTCTGTCTCTCTGTCTCTCTACCTGTCTGTCTCTCTGTCTCTCTGTCTCTCTGTCTCTCTACCTGTCTGTCTGTCTCTCTGTCTCTCTACCTGTCTGTCTCTCTGTCTCTCTACCTGTCTCTCTGTCTCTCTGTCTCTCTACCTGTCTGTCTGTCTCTCTGTCTCTCTACCTGTCTGTCTCTCTGTCTCTCTACCTGTCTCTCTGTCTCTACCTGTCTCTCTGTCTCTCTACCTGTCTCTCTGTCTCTCGACCTGTCTGTCTGTCTCTCTACCTGTCTCTCTGTCTCTACCTGTCTCTCTGTCTCTCTACCTGCCTGTCTGTCTGTCTCTCTACCTGTCTGTCTCTCTACCTGTCTCTCTGTCTCTCTACCTGTCTGTCTGTCTCTCTACCTGTCTGTCTGTCTACCTGTCTCTCTGTCTCTCTACCTGTCTCTCTGTCTCTCTACCTGTCTGTCTCTCTGTCTCTCTACCTGTCTCTCTGTCTGTCTCTCTGTCTCTCTACCTGTCTCTCTGTCTCTCTACCTGTCTGTCTGTCTCTCTGTCTCTCTACCTGTCTCTCTAACTGTCTGTCTCTCTGTCTCTCTACCTGTCTGTCTCTCTGTCTCTCTACCTGTCTCTCTGTCTCTCTACCTGTCTGTCTCTCTGTCTCTCTACCTGTCTCTCTACCTGTCTGTCTGTCTCTCTGTCTCTCTACCTGTCTGTCTCTCTGTCTCTCTACCTGTCTCTCTGTCTCTCTACCTGTCTGTCTCTCTGTCTCTCTACCTGTCTCTCTACCTGTCTGTCTGTCTCTCTGTCTCTCTACCTGTCTGTCTCTCTGTCTCTCTACCTGTCTCTCTACCTGTCTGTCTGTCTCTCTGTCTCTCTACCTGTCTGTCTGTCTGTCTCTCTGTCTCTCTACCTGTCTGTCTCTCTGTCTCTCTACCTGTCTCTCTACCTGTCTGTCTGTCTCTCTGTCTCTCTACCTGTCTGTCTGTCTCTCTGTCTCTCTACCTGTCTGTCTCTCTGTCTCTCTGTCTCTCTGTCTCTCTACCTGTCTGTCTGTCTCTCTGTCTCTCTACCTGTCTGTCTCTCTGTCTCTCTACCTGTCTGTCTGTCTCTCTGTCTCTCTGTCTCTCTGTCTCTCTACCTGTCTGTCTGTCTCTCTGTCTCTCTACCTGTCTGTCTCTCTGTCTCTCTACCTGTCTCTCTGTCTCTCTGTCTCTCTACCTGTCTGTCTGTCTCTCTGTCTCTCTACCTGTCTGTCTCTCTGTCTCTACCTGTCTCTCTGTCTCTCTGTCTCTCTACCTGTCTGTCTGTCTCTCTGTCTCTCTACCTGTCTGTCTCTCTGTCTCTCTACCTGTCTCTCTGTCTGTCTCTGTGTCTCAGTTGATGGGAGAGTTGATGCAGAGGATCCAGCAGGTTTCCAACCTGTCAGACAGACTGTTGAACACCAGGAGACACCTGCTGGGACTGAACCACAACACTGGGTAACTACCTGTCTGTCTGTCTGTCTGTCTCTCTACCTGTCTGTCTACCTGACTTTACCTGTGGGTGTGTCCTCAGACTGGAGCACCTGACCCTGCTGAGAGGACTTATTGTCCTGGAGGAGTTCTGTAAGGAGCTCGCTGCCATCGTCTTCGTCAAACAGCCCTGAGACCACCTGGGACAGGGACACCTGGGACAGGTGATGTCCACCCTGAGGACAGCTGAGACAGGTCCACCTGTATGAACTCTGCTGGTCCTTCTGGACTGCAGATCTGAACCTTTAGACATGTGAGAAGCTGACTGAAGCCTCAGCGTGTCTGAGGCCACCCTGAACGCCTCATTGTCTCCGCCTTAATGAACCGTCTCGCTTCATCACGGTGATGTCATGGTGACATCACAGCAGAGTTTTAGTTCTTTATTCTAGTTTTAATATGTAACCCATCGTGAGGATCTGGATTTGATCTGATCAGTGGACGTCAGCCAGAGATCGTCTCCTCGGCAGGAAACAGGAAGCAGATTCCAGCGAGCTGATTGGATGTGACCTGTGATGAGGTGTTGACCTCTGACCTCTGATGATGTCATGAGTCTGACCTCTGATGGTGTCATGAGTCTGACCTCTGATGATGTCATGAGTCTGACCTCTGATGATGTCATGAGTCTGACCTCTGATGATGTCATGAGTCTGACCTCTGACCTCTGATGATGTCATGAGTCTGACCTCTGACCTCTGATGATGTCATGAGTCTGACCTCTGATGATGTCATGAGTCTGACCTCTGACCTCTAATGATGTCATGAGTCTGACCTCTGATGATGTCATGAGTCTGACCTCTGATGATGTCATGAGTCTGACCTCTGACGATGTCATGACCATGTTTTGGGATGAACATACTCAGTGAAGTGTTGAATCCGGTTCAGCCTTCAGTTTATATATGAAATAAATGTTCATATAGAAAATAATAAAATGGATAAAAAACAAAAGATTCATATATTAATATATATATTATATATATATATTAATATGTATGTAAAGATGCACATATATGTGTATATTTACATGTATATATACACGTGTATATATCTATGCACATATATGTACATGTTGTAATGTAGAATGACTGATTGTATGTAATGATGTGTCTTTATGCAGCAGTGGAGAGTTCCTGTCTGAGTAACACAACTCCTTTCCTCACAGTCCCTGTTGTAGATTTCTATATAGTCACATTGTAATAATCTCCTGCAGAGCACTCTTCTGCAAACTCTGTGTGACTCTCTGTGACTCTGAGTGACTCTGTGTGACTCTCTGTGACTCTGAGTGACTCTGAGTGACTCTCTGTGACTCTGAGTGACTCTGTGTGACTCTGAGTGACTCTGAGTGACTCTGTGTGACTCTCTGTGACTCTGAGTGACTCTGTGTGACTCTCTGTGACTCTGAGTGACTCTGAGTGACTCTCTGTGACTCTGTGTGACTCTCTGTGACTCTGTGTGACTCTGAGTGACTCTGAGTGACTCTGTGTGACTCTCTGTGACTCTGAGTGACTCTGAGTGACTCTCTGTGACTCTGTGTGACTCTCTGTGACTCTGAGTGACTCTCTGTGACTCTGTGTGACTCTCTGTGACTCTGAGTGACTCTGAGTGACTCTGAGTGACTCTGAGTGACTCTGTGTGACTCTGTGACTCTGAGTGACTCTGTGTGACTCTGAGTGACTCTCTGTGACTCTCTGTGACTCTGAGTGACTCTGTGTGACTCTGAGTGACTCTGTGTGACTCTCTGTGACTCTGAGTGACTCTGTGTATAACTCTCTGTATAACCAGTGCCTCTTCTTGCAAGAATAAAATACAACAAAGACGTTTCATCTGTTTGGGATCTTGATTTCAACGTTCATTAAGACTCATCTTGGAATACTGACAGAATTTCCATTACAAAGTATATATGTATATATATGCACATATATATGTACATGTACATCATGTACACCATCATCTCGGTCCCCAAGAAGCCAAGGATCACAGGTCTTCAGGATTACAGACCCGTCGCCCTGACCTCTGTGATTATGAAGACCTTTGAACGACTTGTGCTCCACCACCTAAAGACAATCACCAACCCCCTGCTGGACTCACTGCAGTTCGCCTACAGAGCCAACAGGTCTGTAGACGACGCAGTAAACATAGCCCTCCACTACATCCTCCAGCACCTGGACTCCCCTGGCTCCTATGCCAGGATCCTGTTTGTGGACTTCAGCTCTGCATTCAACACCATCAGCCCAGCTCTGCTACAGGACAAGCTTTCCCTGCTGAGCGTGCCTGACTCCACCTGCAGGTGGATCACTGACTTTCTATCTGACAGGAGTCAGCACGTAAGGCTGGGGAAGCAAGTCTCCGACACCCAGACCATCAGCACCGGTGCCCCCCAAGGCTGCGTTCTCTCCCCACTGCTCTTCTCCCTGTACACCAACGGCTGCACCTCCAGACACCAATCTGTCAGGCTCCTTAAGTTTGCAGACGACACCACCCTCATCGGCCTCATCTCCGAGGGTGATGAGTCTGCCTACAGATGGGAGGTTGACCATCTGGTATCCTGGTGCAGCCAGAACCACATGGAGCTGAACGCCCTGAAGACAGTGGAGATGACAGGACTTCAGGAGGAACTCAGCCCCGCTCCCCCCCCTCATCCTGCGCGGCTCCCCAGTTAACACGGTGGAGTCGTTCCGTTTCCTGGGCACGACCATCGCCCAGGACCTCAAGTGGGAGCTGAACATTAGCTCCCTCACCAGTAAGGCCCAGCAGAGGATGTACTTCCTGAGGCAGTTGAAGAAATTCAACCTGCCACAGACCATGATGGTGCACTTCTACTCGGCCATCATCGAGTCCATCCTCACCTCCTCCATCACCGTCTGGTGAGACAAGGCCAGGCTGCAGCGGGTCATCCGTGCTGCAGAGAGGGCGATCGGCTGCAACCTTCCCTCCCTCCAGGAGCTGTACACCTCCAGGACCTAAAGGAGGGCAGGGAAGATTGTGGCCGACCCCTCCCATCCTGGACACCATCTCTTTCAGACTCTGCCATCTGGCAGGAGGTTAAGGTCCATCAGGTCCATCAGGACCATCAGGACCATCAGGACCATCAGGACCAAAACCTCACGCCACAAAAACACTTTCTTCCCCATGGCAGTGGGGCTCTCCAACAGCCCCCCTGCCCCCCTGTGACTCTCTCCCTCACACACACACACACACACTATTGCCCCGCCGACACTGGCTCTCCCCCTCTTTCATACATTCTAAATACCACCCCCTCTCTCTCCCTCTCTCTCCCTCTCTCTCCCTCTCTCTCCGTCTCTCCCCCTACTCTCTCCCTCTCTCTCCCTCTCTCTCCCTCTCTCTCCCTCTGATACCTGATTGTTTGCACTCCGGCAATATTTGCAATATTTGCACTATCTGTTTATATCATGTTTATTTTTGTTTATAGCTTATTTTGTAAAATTGTATATTCTTAAAATTTCCATTTTTTTAATTCTATTTTATTCTAACATTTTTATCTATTCTTTTGTTATTATACTGTTTGACTCACACCAACGTAACCAAAGCAAATTCCTAGTGTAAATCACACCTGGCAATAAACACAATTCTGATTCTGATTCTGATGTATATGTGTGTATATATACATACTGTATGTATATATACACACATATACACATGTGTATATATGTGTATATATACACACATATATACAAACATATATACTGGAAAAACAAAGTTAGTAAACTTGTGTTTGGTGGATTATTTCTCTGTTGTATCAATGCTAATGGTCATTGTATTTTACATCGTTGGAAAGCCTGTTTATTTACCTTCACAATGATGTCACACTTGTAAGGATCATGCATTTGTGGGATGAGCAGCACAGCTGATGATGTGGGGAGCGCCCAAGAACAATTTGCCAAAATGCTCCGTCAATGGTAAACAGTGTGTTCTCCTGTTGGTGTTGACTCTTGTTGTGAGTTGTTTGGTGGATGATTGAACTCTCTATCAGTAACAAGGAACAAACAAGACATATTGATTGATTGAATCCACCGTCAGGAGCCTCAGTAGCGGTGGAAGATCCATACGCAGCCACAACAGCCTGGCACCTCCTCCTCATGCTGGTCACCAACCTGGTCACACGTTGCTGTGGGATGGCGTTCCATTCCTCAACCAGGATTGGTTGCAGGTCAGCCAGCGTGGTTGTGTTGGTCACTCTAACACGTACAGCACGCCCAAGCTGATCCCACATGTTGAATTGGGTTGAGGTCTGGACTCTTGGCAGGCCGTTCCATTCTCTCTCCTCCCACATTGTGGAGGTAGTCTGTGATAACCCTGGCTCTGTGGGGGGGCGTTGTTTCTTGGAGGATGAAGTTAGGTGCCAGATTGTGGAGATATGGGATCACCACTGGCTGCAGAATCTCATCCCGATATCTCCCTGCATTGAGATGGCCTTCAATGATGACAAGCCTTGTTTTACCAGTGAGGGAGATGCCCCCCCCCCACACCATGACACTGCCCCCACCAAAAGCTGTTACTCCATCGGTTCAACAATCAGCAGAGCGTTCTCCACGTCGTCTCCATACTTTGACCTGCCGTCCAACTTTAACAGACAGAACCTGGACTCATCACTGAACATGACATTCCCCCACATGTTCAGGTTCCATTGTCTGTGTTGGAGACACCAGCGCCAACGGGCCTGACGGTGCTGCTCATCCCACAAATGCATGATCCTTACAAGTGTGACATCATTGTGAAGGTAAATAAACAGGCTTTCAACCATGTAGAATACAATGACCATTAGCATTGTAACAACAGAGAAATAATCCAACAAACACAAGTTTAACAACTTTGTTTTTCCAGTATATATGTATATATATATGTATATATATATACATATATACATCTGTATATCCATCCATCCATCTTCAACCGCTTATCCGGGATCGGGTCGCGGGGGCAACAGCTCCAGCAGGGGACCCCAAACTTCCCTTTCCCGGGCCACATTAACCAGCTCTGACTGGGGGATCCCGAGGCGTTCCCAGGCCAGAGTAGAGATATAATCTCTCCACCTAGTCCTGGGTCTTCCCCGTGGTCTCCTCCCAGCTGGTCGTGCCTGGAACACCTCCCAAGGGAGGCGCCCAGGAGGCATCCGTGCTAGATGCCCGAACCACCTCAACTGGCTCCTTTCGACGCAAAGGAGCAAGGACTCTACTCCGAGTCCCTCACGGATGACTGAGCTTCTTACCCTATCTCTAAGGGAGACGCCAGCCACCCTCCTGAGGAAACCCATTTCGGCCGCTTGCACCCGCGACCTCGTTCTTTCGGTCATGACCCAACCCTCATGACCATAGGTGAGAGTAGGAACGAAGATTGAACGGTAGATCGAGAGCTTTGCCTTCCGGCTCAGCTCTCTTTTCGTCACAACGGTGCGGTAAAGCGAATGCAATACCGCCCCTGCTGCTCCGATTCTCCGACCAATCTCACGTTCCATCGTCCCCTCACTCACCAACAAGACCCCGAGATACTTAAACTCCTTCACTTGGGGTAAGGACTCATTCCCTACCCGGAGTAGGCAATCCACCGGTTTCCTGCTGAGAACCATGGCCTCAGATTTAGAGGTGCTGATTCTCATCCCGACTGCGTCACACTCGGCTGCGAACCGATCCAGTGAGTGCTGGAGGTCGCAGACCGATGATGCCAACAGGACCACATCATCTGCAAAAAGCAGCGATGAGATCCTCAGCACACCGATCTGCAAACCCTCCTCCACCCGACTACGCCTCGATATCCTGTCCATGAATATCACAAACAGGATTGGTGACAAAGCGCAGCCCTGGCGGAGGCCAACCCCCACCGGAAACGAGTCCGACTTACTGCCGAGGATCCGAACACAGCTCTCGCTTTGGGCGTACAAGGATTGGATGGCCCTGAGAAGTGCCCCCCTCACCCCATACTCCCGCAGCACCCCCCACAGTATCTCCCAGGGGGACCCGGTCATATGCCTTCTCCAAGTCCACAAAACACATGTAGACTG